>NW_019213247.1:13916-96764 GCF_002532875.2 Varroa jacobsoni | reverse complement strand
GAGTTTCGTTTATCCAAATGAAGGTGGTTAAAGTGAGGATCTTGCCTTTGGCATGACCTAACGATAAGCGCATTATAACAATTATCCGAGAATAGCATGATGGCTCATATTATAGCATACGGTGACGTTGTATGAACGGTTGCACGCTTGTACCATTAGATACGGTTGGGTTACTGGTTATGCCCATTTATTCCAGCGAGACATATATTGGAATACATAGAGGCCAGTCATACAGAGAACATCTTCCCTATTACATGTATTTTATCGCAGCAGTAGTGTTAAAGCCTGATCGGAGACGTTCACGAAACTCTATCTAGCTCAAATTATGCAACGCTGCTCTGAGAAAGACAACGTTGGACTATTTGGGAACCTCCTTCGAAGTGAAGTAATCAGAAATAACTGAACGGGAAGATCTAGATTTTGTATTTAGCTGGGCTACTGCGTTCAGTGCACCGGTGAAAAAAAAACATAAATTAAATGAAACCGGCGAAGAAATCGAGATTAAAGAGTAGTTGGGTCATCTAATACTCGTACGATATACAGTTGAATAAATTCAATTATGGCCATTGTCCTTGGACGACAAAACAATTCGACACTTCATTACATATCGCTGCGTGAAGGTAGAATAGCATGATAAGATTCCATGCTTTGAAAGCCTTGCTAGCAGGTATCCTTGCACCACTATTGATTTAATAATGAATCAGAAATATTACATTATATATATGTGTATGTATAATATAAGAGTATTATTACGTCTATTTAGTTGGTTGCGTTGATATAGAGATTAGTCGTCTGTGTATACTAGTTATGCCCTCATAGAAGGCCTACAGCATATCTAATGGCCTGAGCGCCCAAAGTGGCAGACGGTTGATTTATTCTACAAGAATTCTTACCTACCAAATCTAACAGTTTTTGCGGCCATTAGTGGATATCTAGAAGTAAAAAATAGTACCTTAACTATTTAGACCAATATTTTATCGCAAGGCCTGATAGACCGTTTCGGCCAGTAACAAGATCCTTCAGGCTAGATGTCTTTTTTTTTAGTTTAATCTCCAAAATCTAGCTACTTATCAAAATTCTGGGACAAAGATATGAGCCGCTGTCTTTGTGCGCGTAGTCGTTAAACCTATTAAAATTCGTGACGCTGTGGGTAACTCATACTGCTTCTGCAGTGTATCCAGTTTAGCAGAATTGGGAATAAACCCCACCTAGTACTTGAATGCATTTGATATGTAGAAAGTTCAGTGAGGGTCGGAGCCAGAAGACTTGACTATCCTTCCGTTGAACTCCAATCGACTGCTTATTTTAATCTCAGTTTTAATCTAAACAAAGCATTTCATGAGAAATATGGCTTGCTATTCCAGAACTTAGTCTTCTATCGCAAAAAGTTTCGTTTTCCGATAATGCCATACTCGACTCAAACATCCTATATCACAGACCTCGCCAGAATTTAGATATATATAAACATTCAAATCACTTATATTTAAATATATTTATTGATTATTGTCACTGATGTGCGCAATAGCAAAAAAGTCTGCGCTATATCCATCAACGCTGTTGAAGGAATAAATTAAAAAGTGTAAAACGATAAAAGACAAAAGCGGAAATCATAAAACAAATTTTCTGATCCGAAATTGTTTTTAGTGTTCTGTTTTGGCCCAACTATAAGTTAGTTTAGCGGCGCAGAAGTTGCAGAAGAACAGATCACGGAGAAATTTCCAACCCAAATGAAAAATAGAAAAAAATAATAGAAAAAATCCTCACGTAGCGAAAAGTCGTTTTGCAATTGCGTTTTCTTCAACTACCAGGTAATATTTGCATCGTTTTGCAGCAAACGTTTCATTAGGGTCCAAAAACTAGTAACAGAGTACCACTTCCATGGCCTACCAAACATATATGGAAACCTTCCTCCCATCAGCATAGTTGAAATGCGCTTATGATTCTTGGCCTTTGGAGATAAAGAGCTACGTTCGTTTGATATAGAACATAACTGACTTGAAAAAACAGGCACGATGCAATACCAGGGCGGCTTATTCAATGGATGGGCAACTAGTTTCCTGCCATTTGCGCTTTTCGAGTTATGCGAAAATGTTTGTCTAGCAATATTTAAACTTCTTCATTCGAAACACTAGGGAGGTTCAGGCCGTAAATGATCAAACTCTTTTGAAGATCTAGCAACCCGCTTTTTAACAGTCGCGACGCATACTGAGCTATGAGACAGAATCGAAGAACTACGTTCTATTTCAGGGGTAAACTTCAGTTGCGGTTGAAAAGTAAAAAACATCCGGTGACTCAAGTGACGCTTGAGTTTTACTTGAATGTCTGTCCTGCTGCAACCAGATATGAACAATGAATGGCTCAAATGTCCTAGCTCAAGTAAAAAAAGCGGTGTCACAGTGAAACCCGGGTCGAGTTTCTCAGTAATACCCTTTCATTGGAAGTTGGAGAACTTATTTGTACGTTTCATATTGAACTTTTGTTTTTGTCCAGAACATTTTGCTTGTCTTCCTTTAACTATTCCTTTCACTCAATAACAAAGTTATCTAAAAATCTCTGATCTTCATGTGATCGAACGGTCTGACTTACTAAGTATGGTAGCAATATACATATATAGCTTTATCATGTTTTGCTAGGGGTTACTATTCTCCTCGGCGCACGACCTAGCCTACAAAATCTACGAGACTGGGCATCCCTTAATTTTGCTGCTAAGAGCTTCGGAATAACAACGACATATTTGTTAGGTAAGATGTGACTTTGATTCCTGAAGAACCTTTCAAATCTGGCTAATATCATAACATACGCTTAGGATCGCTTATTAGGAGTACTCTAAACGTCGTATAGCCTATAATGTTCGTGTCAGAATTAGTGATTTGTTCCAGGAGAGCATTTTATGTTGAAAGCCGTTAACGGCAATCTAACGGCAAAGTAACGTGGTTCAGATATATACACGAATATAACAAAAGCGTAACCGAAAACGCTCTGCTAGACGTTAATCGTTTAGCTTGCAGAAGTCTGTCACGATAGTACAAAGTCTCCTTACATCCATTACATGCGTACGAGCGACAGTCGAGATATGAATACTTAACCACTTTCTCTACAGCTACAGGCTTGTTTCATAGTTCCCAACCGAAAGAAGAAACTTTATTTTGACACTGCAGCGACAGCTCTTCTACCACGAAACTCATCTTTCATGACAGAACGACGTAGTGCTACAGAAATGTTCAGAATAATAGACTATCAGGTATACTGGAGGGATACTAAAAAGTAAACCAGAATTCCCTGGGCTCGTGTGGGATTATTGTATACAACACAGATGACTTGGAAGTGTCACCTACCTCGCACGCTCTGGACTTCTGCAATATTCACCTTCTGACCAAGGGTAATGCGTAGTCGTCATATTTTGTGCTAGTAATACAGTTGCTCTAGAAGGTGAAATGAACGTAACCTCCTCTCTTGGTATAGCCGTAACTGCTCATTTCAGTGGGCGCATCATGCTGAAGACGCCCACTTGCTTGGTTTCGTGCAAGTTGGTTATTTGGGAGCCGGGTCATTGGTTGCCTAAGAATACGCTAATTCTCAACGGCAGCTGCTTACCAGAAGTTCAGTTTAGCCCCTGGTACTAGTATCTTGTACCCGCACGTACTGACCTCATACGTACCGGACAGCAAAAGGCCAAGCAAAATTGCCAGGAAAAGCCTACGTCAGCGCTCAGCCAATCTGCACCTAGAAGCGGCAAAAGAACTTATTTAATAAAGTTTATATGTAGGTTTAGCTATAGATACGACAGGGAGACTCGGTAAGAACTTTGCCTGCTGCTGTTACTCTGCGTAAGCAAGCAACATCTTACACCGAAGCCCTTTCACGTGGTTGCTCCTGGGTTGTCTCGCCCACTTGTGCGCCCCTCTCTGAGGCGCGAGGTCGTTCAAATGACATCGCATGCAATAAACACAACGGTGCTCCACTCACACCACGATTGGAAGCTTCATGCCGCAGGGGATACCGAATAGTAATTCTCTCTTTCAGCACTTATAGTATCATACATGTATAATATAGCTGTAATATATACTTTATAAGGCAATTTTCTTATAAGAAGAAGTTCTTTTGTTGTGGAAACTCTGCAGGAATTGCACTTTTCAGTTGTCCTAGTGGGTTTCGGGGCATTTAGATAGTATCGATGGATACGTTTGGCCGGGTGCGAGATCATTAGTGGGCACAGTATCCCGTTCTGAAGTGAAATTGAAAGTGTACTTAAACTAGCATGTGTTTGAAACAATTATTATAGTAGCACAACCAGTAACGAGTATTATTCGGCTCCGTCTCTTCTACGTAATATGCCTCAAATTTATCGACGTTAAGCGTGAGTAGATGTAAACATCTAACGCAATCATTACAAAAAACTGGGTATAGGGAGCAACTTCTGCCGCAATAAATAATAGTTTAATCCAAAACAACAGAAACCGACTCCAAGTTCAACTTTAGTTTTTTTTTGCACTCTTTAGCAGGTTTTCATGGTTTAGAAACCGGTGGAGCCTCAATGAACATAGATTTTACATTTACACCAGTTGCGGTGAAGCTACTATTCTTCTCGATTGGGTCCCTACACAGACTCCGTTTGTTTCACTATATCGTGACCTAAAAAGTCTTCTAAGGATGAAACAATTCAGGCTGCAGGAGTCACGGCGGTGGTCTTTTTTGCAAGCGAATCAGAATAATATATCGACACTTTGCAAATGTCCGCCGCATTGTTTCATTGCCATCTTTTTTCCAACAGGTCCCGCGATTTTCTGATTCTAGGATCAATGGAGAACCGTCCAGTGGGAGAATATCAAAGTAGTATTTCTGTTTTGTTTAAATTGTTGGCATTGTTTAAAAAAAATGCAATTTAAAGCAACTAACTTATTTTTGATTCCTACACTAAGACAATTAGGTTGTTTTTTTTTTTTATCTAAAGATAGTGACATGGAACGGGTTACGCTTCCGCGCAGCGCCTATATAACAAAGACTATCCAAGAGGCTTATCAGCCGTTTTTTAATTATAACCATTCGAAATAGTTTTGTGTATACTATGTGTGTTACTTGCATGTGTTCGTTGTTCAAAATAAGACGATCTAGCTAGCACGTGGGTTTGTCGGGGGTGGTATCTCTGCGGTCGGATTCAAAATCGGTAAGTGCATTTCGAGTATTCTCAATTACTCATCAGTCAAATCAACAGTCCCTCTATAACCGCATTGACCGTTTCCAGAAGGTGCCCTAGCGAATACTGTGCATCTTTTGTAAACTCTCTAACCGTCCCACAGATAAACGCCGTTCGTAGCTGTCATAGTTTTATATTGGTTCTACTATCCCCCTGTGCTGTTAAGCAAGACTGCACTTTATAGCATTGATTACCGCCAAGCTAGGTAAACGACAACCCTCAATACGTTTCATTTATTCATGTTTACGTTAGTAAACGTTTTCTTCGAACTTGCTTTTACGTAAATATGTGCATCCGTTGTTGAGCTCAACGATCCCACAGGTTTGTTTATGTCAGAAAGGAAGTTGAACTGGACGCAATTGAGTTGGTCTTCTCGTATTGTTTAATGCGTACGTTCTCATATTCTTCTAGCTAGTAAAGTAAACAAGAAACAATGAGAGATATTTGCCTGTATCAGCAGCTTCATCATTTTGCTGATTCTATTGTTGTTACTGCTCGAGGCTGCTGTTTGCCGCGTTTGTTGTCCCAGATCATTTTACGCGTATTCGACATGCGATAATTGGATACTGGCCAAGCGTCTGCCTAGTCATCCATTCTCAGTAGATCTCTGAAGGCGAAGCTATGCTGCCATACTTTCTTCTCGTCAACTCTTCGTTGCAAGAGACTATCGAACAGCATCTATATTCTGCTATAATCAATGCACTATAACAGCATGACCATCATGCCAGTCTACGGCCCGCAACTGGTCATTGCTACACGGTTGGCATGTGAGAGCAAAATGACTATCAACTCATGATGGAATCACGTAGAATATTGATCACAGGACCACGCCCCAGCAGGCGCTTGTATCGACGACTCTAGGCCGCATTTATGGCACGGCAGGGCCGCTAGATTGGAGAAATCTGTCTGCACGGTTGTATACGTAACTAACAATTTAGAAATCATGGACACAGATGCACGCCAACACACGCAAGGTAAATGTCCCTGTTATCGCCAACCCTGCTATTACTGTTGTAATCGAAAAATGGAGATAATATTTTCGTTTTTTCTTTCCTCACCTTTTTTTTGGTCTATACAGGACAGCGTATATGTGTAACAAGAGAGGTAAACATACAGCAATTCAAAATACAACATGATACATCGAGGTCCTAATAGGTTTTGTTTAGCTTAAGGACGGAAGAAAAAAAATCTTCGTAAATCATCTTCTAGGAGAGTCTAGTGTTAACTCATGTTAACTATTGAACAGTAACTCAGATAGCGGTGGTTCAAGTACTGCAATACGACCTATACCTTGTTAAGCTTTACGATCCTGCCTCAATGCTGCCTCGATTATAAGATATTTACCAGCACACAATTTCATTAGAGGAAAAACAAAGATTTTAAGTGATTTGGTATACGGATGATACCGAAATGTATACCGAGCCCAGGCTGGGGTCCATCTTGAGAACAAATGGGCTTTACAGATCTTGAAATTTTTTCGTCGAAATTGCTTTCCAGTCGAATGTGAAAAGCAATAGCAGAACAGCAGTGGAGGAATAGATGAGGAATGATCGTTCCCGAATTCGACTGCTCAGCAAGTTAATAAATAATTTTGCCACCAGCATAGCTAACTTTGCCAAGCAAGCTGACTCTGCGCGTATGACACTTTTCCGCAAAATTAGATACGACTTTATCAAGTTAACAGGAAGCTTCACATCGTCGAAATTATATCGTCGCTTAGCCTTCCATGCGAAGGTCGTGGAGAAAAACTTCAAGATAGCTTCGAAAGAAATGTACGTAGGACGATGCCGTCTCTGGGAAGATGCCCCTAAGAGGGCCGTTGGCAGTTGTTTCATGATCGATTTTACGTTTCTAGTCGAATCTAATTGCAGCAGATGAGGCAAATAATAGATCCATAAACTTTAAATAATATATATTATGCCGCTTGACTCGATTATACGTCATACAACACGAGATATTGTCTCAACAAGTCTGTTGATCGTAAGCTTAAACAGCGTAGTATTCAGTAATATTACGGTCCTGTTGTCATGATTCTGAACCCGCTAACTGAGTTTACTACTGTGCCTATCAAGAGCTGGCAGGAAATAAATAATTTTCTTGATTTCAACAAATATTTGATAGAAAAATATATACCTTCCAATATTTTTGTCGGGGCACGTACCTGTTCAGGGGATGATGCGTCAGTGAACTGAATACTCGGCCGGTATTCTGAAACCCTTTACAACCCTTGCGGAAACAAATCTGATATTCACTTTTGATGATTCATGACAAATTAGTTCATAGGCTATTACCAAGTCCGTGAAGAAGATTGTTCCTAGATAACTATGGAGGTCAATTAATTCGAGCTGACGAGACGAAGGGCAAAGTGAGAATTTTGGGTTCGTTACGTACCTTTCGTAGAACATCATAGATGATCGATTTCTGCCGCATACGTAGTCAAGTATAGTAATGCAAGGTAGTGAGGAAAGCAGCTTTAAAAAGAAACAATTCATGTATGTATAGTAGCCAAGGGAAAAACGGTGGCCGTATGCAACCGCCTACGATAAATATGAAATCAATTTGTAAATGAACTACCGATGACAAAAAAATCGATCCAAATATCCAGATAATAATGGATGTCAGATTGAAAACGAGTATCCAACTACAAGCGGGGTAACACATAGTCATTAGCCATTATTGTGACCTGGTACATGCTATATTAACAGCCCATCTTATTACCCCCTAGATCTAATAAGAGACAGTTTCTGTCCATAGTGAACACATTGATTATCTATAAACGTATCCATATTTCGTTAGCTAGCGGAATAAATGTTACGGAATAAGAGTTACCTAGCTTGGATGGTATGTTTGTCTATTTAACGATTTGGATAATTTCACACAGAAAAAGCTCTCCTAGCATTTGCCACATTCTAGTTGTCCTTAATTTCGGAAACAATATATATTACTCATATTGAATGATCGCCTGACGCGTCCTTGCCCTCCCTGCCCCTGCTGCCATATGTTAAATGCATGACGATCTATCGCACTGTTAAATCAGCAACAGCAGCTGTCGCACTTACGCAACACCAGTAAGCCTAATTTGGTCTAAGCATGGTGATATGTTCCCTGAAAAAAAAATTTAATTGGTATTGCGCAACATACCTGAAAATACGTCCCGCCTTCAACCCATACTTTGAATGGTTTCAGAACAATCTGTCGTTGATGGAATGGAAAACGTGCGCGAAAATGTGGAAAAAGCACCATGTAGCTCTTTGATACAGAATTTTTAGGTTTGCAAATAGCTAAAACTAATTACAATCGGCCCATTTAATAAAGCTTAATATAAGGCTGTATTCGATGTGGGTGAACCTCACTGGAACGTCCGAATAGTCTACTTCGACGTAGTTTAGAAAGTAAGTTACATTGCTGTATCCACTATTGTGCAGTGGAATCGTCAAGAATTTACCTCTGCATAATTGCAGTTTGTTATGCAATACTTATAAGAGGTTTGCTCTCATTCTTTTCTCCGGGTATATTGGAAGACATTGAGTAACATCCTGTCTTGGCTCACATTTCCAAATCGAACTTCCCTGCCTTGATTTTGATGAGTTTGCGGTCCTCTTTTAAAAAGAATGGATTTTTCTTTGGTAGCATAAATCGTGAATGAACTTATACTCGCTAAGAACATAGCCTGCCAAAGTTCATCCCTTTATATGTCCGGATTTATTAATTATTTTTAATAATACCTAATTATTCTATGGGCCTATAAAGTACACTGCCAGATCATCTAATATTAAAGCGAATAAACTTCCTTATGACAACTACAGTCTGCGTGCACCCCTAAAATCAGCCTATCATAGCACTAATAACGGCTTATTATAGCATAAGAGGCGATGCTAAGAGGTAGGCAACGGGCGTCCCCGTCGTCTTCTACGCGACAGAGTTTTGTAAGCGAAACGAAAATTATCAATATCCCTTTCCACAGGCTCCCTCACCTTTGTCCGTATTTCAGTTTGCTTTGGACGCAGTTTTGGGGCGGTGGCCTTGTCCCTTCCACTGTCATCACCAGCAGCGTCGATAAGAACGAGCGCTTTATCTCTGCCTACTACTTAAAGCCTGTGGTCTCAGACAGACTATACATTGCACTGCCCTGCCCTCGTCCATTCTCTGTATGCCACAGAAGCCTATATCCTTTCGAAGCATAGGCGCCGAATGCCAGCTCTCTGATTCGTCCTCGCCTCTTCGTTTCTAGCACCGTTGCACATGCCGCAGCGCTCGCAAGGGAGAATATGGCTGTGGTTTCACAAGCAAAATCTATACGAACCTACGGGTTGCGATAATGACGGCGGCAGCGACGACGACGAGAGATAAATATAAAAAAGCAAATAACGCTACTTAGCAGGTCCTTGGCAGTGGCCTCAGTGCTCGTTCAGCGGATGGAAGCAAGGTATACTAAGCGGAAAAGGGCTAGGACAGCCCAGTTCGTCCTTTGCTGTTACCCGAATTTGCGGTTTTTCGAGTTTGGTTATTCGCTACTCAGAGTATGCTTATGATCCATTACATTTGTTCTAGAAACTAAAGGAAATATAAGATAAGGATTGAAACACTCAACTAAGCAATAGTTGCTCTATTGTATTGAATTTTTTTCCAAGTTCCTTAGCTCCGTTTTGGCTTCAGACTTAGATTTTGCACGATATATGTAAATACTAGAGGATTTACTGCAACGTATCGTCATCGTACGCCATGAATGCATCTTCAAAACAACGTTGTAACCAAATCACGTAGTACAAGTCCATACAGTGCACGGATGGTACACGGTTCGTAAGTTGGTTCAAGGTCAAGTTTTATTCTATTGACGTCATATGTTTTTTTCAAACCATAAACAACTAACTAGCAACAAAATTAGCTGGCTTTTCAAAAACCGGTCTCAATGTTACAATATAGGAAGTTCATTAATGAATACGAAAGACATTTAAGAAGAAGACGGAAATGACTTCTACTACTAAGAAAGGAAGGAATCTACAGATTTAAACTTACAATTTCCTCGCAACTTTGCTCTCACAGTAAAAACTCAACTGTGAGAACAAGGTCTTGCCATTTTTAATGTAGTATATACAGGTATGTACTCTGCAGAACAGCACGAAGTCAGATCACGTCGCATAACAGAGGGAAGCCAATTAATAGACTTGCGTAAGATCATTACTGTGTACCCCCTTATCAACACAGGCGAGCTTTAAACAGAGCATAAATTCGTATTATACGGATTTTAAAGGCTACAATTAAGGTGGAAATAATATTGATGTTGACACCTTTTTTCAGCCAACCTGAACTACGTGCAATAATACTGCACAGAAGTGCGAGCGGTATTTTGAATACCTATGAAGTTATTCTAAGGCAAGCGAAAAGGTAATTAGTAGGCGTCGTGTTAGTTGTGGCCACGTCAAGGCTCTGCTGAAAAGTGCATAACCAATACCTCTTGTAGTTGATACTGGCAACAACAGCAGCAGCCCACTGGAACTGTGTGGTGCAGCGCACACCCCACTATCGCTGCACCGCATCGGACCGTTGGCGGTGTTTGATCATACGAGGCTTCGTAAAAAAACCGTGGCTCAAACGTTCGTTCCCAAACGATATTCGGCTTATAGATACCATCGGCCTTCGGAATGTCAATGGCCTAAGCCAGCGATCCTTATTCCGCCTACCGCTATAGCAGCCACAACGCTCTCCAGGCAGTTAATCCTAATACCTTTCTCAGCCCGAGAGTCTGACTGCGGATCCCCGTTAATGGAAGAGAGACAGGGCCAAACGCGAACAAGCAAATGGGCGAGCACTCCGATGGGATTTGGTACTGCTGGGACTACTATTGCCTTTAACATAAAAGCCAGCCAGCGAGCTACACTGGTGAAAAAGCATCAGAAAACGGTTTTTGACCTAACGATTCAAAGTAGTCCGATAGCCTTTTAAGCCTCTGTCGTCTCGGCTGGTCAGTCAGTGCTCGATCTATCATGCTGCGTATAAACGTCATTCTCCAAGCCACATCCCATCGAGACCTTGATTCGGATACAATGTCAGTCTTAACGGCCCTGCACCCTACCATTCCAGATGCCGCTAACTTCGTTGTTGTTTCTCCTGATGCTGCCTCCACCGTCGTCTTAGACCATTATCCGCAAACGTGCAGTTCATTCCAATCCCTCAATAACCTTTCATGTCCAGCATTTCTTTTCTTTCGTATGGCCTAGCAAGAATAGGACTGACGTCAAACCTGATCTGATGCCTCTTCCCCCGTTGTTTGGTTTGCGAGTCCGCTTGAATCATTCACTTGGCTACACATTCAGCCTTATAAATACAAATTATATGTAAATACGCTGAGATAAATGGCTGCTATAAAGAAATTGTGCATGGTATTAGGCAAATGAAGCGAACGAAAATCTACTGTAGATTAACTAGTAGCATACCGTCACTTCAAAACTGATGAGTAGTAGGTGTTGTCATTCTGTTCGTGGTCATCTTTATGGTAGAAATTGATGACGGTACAGAAGTACTGTTTTTGTTTACTGAATTTAAAAACACGTGAGGATATTTGGGTTCGGAACCTGGCCTAGGCATACTTCGTTTCGTGCTAACCGTTTGGCGCAACCATTAACGGCAGTACTGAAAATAGGACTATAGATATTGTTTTAGTATTAGAGCAAAATTATGGGTCTCTTGGCCGGGTGTGTTGGTCATTCGTTCCCATCGCTATATTCTTTAGTTTTAAAAATTGCATTTTTCTAAAATAATACGAATCCGAAAAGATATCACTGATTTGAATATAAATAAAAATAGTGGTTTTAAAAATATGTGATATTTCAACGCTTGCGTATTTTTAAGAAGTGACAGCTGCTGTAGCTACTAACTCTACTTCTCAATGAAAGCTGGTTCAGTTGTACAATTCTAAACCAGACCTTCCATTGCTCATCTATTGAATTTTCAAGCACATAAAGAAGACGGCTTCGAAACTAGGTTGAACACCTTGACGTCGTTGCTTTTCGGTAATAGTCTTTGAAGATTTATAATAAGCTATATACTTAGCCTACCTACATATCCGCCTGCTCGAGGGCTATAATCGTTCTAGTACTCCTTACCTCATTTTCTGGCTCGTATTTGAAACGTGTCACGATCCACTGAGTGGATAGTACTCCGGCTTGATGATAGGATTCGCGGTACATTTTGGCAATACCGTAACAGATAACACGAAAAATATCCATGATCTGAAGGATGAGGCCCATAAAATGGACAACAGTAAATCAGGATTCAGTTTTGTCGATAACTGTTGGTACTATAATAGCCATATCGCGCTTCCGGAGTTGAATATAAATTCCCATAAGCGTATATCTTCAATGAGATTCAGTCATTACTATTACCAATATAAAAATAGAAATGAAACATTAGAATTGCTCTTTCCATCGACCTTTAATTAACATCAACTGACATCTGCTGAGTCCCATATCGATATAGTTCCACTATAGAATCCCGGTTCGTATGCCACCTCATAAGAAAGCCACTGACGGCGCAGCAATCCGAAAGTAACAGAATTTGTGCCGTACATTTCGTTAAGTAAACTATTAAGCCCTTGATGAAGCTTTTGCTAAGTGTCATTGTGTATCGTTCACCTCAACTTCTATTAGAGACGAAAAGCGAAAGCATCGAAAAAAATCTACGTTAGTGCAGAGTATTATAAAACGGCACACCATAGAATTTTTTTTTTTTAACATTAAATAAGCACAATACGAAGCTTGCACGGTTACATCCTTTCGAGCGTAGAAACGGTCTATTTAAGAAAAAAAAAAACTATTTACAGCCAGACCCTAAATAGAATAGAGGTTTGTTTACCTAAAGCTGGAATTAATGCGCGTACATTCAGGCGTATATGTACATACATAGAAAATGGGAAGTGTCCGTGCGTCCATTTCAGAATTATGGTCCACACATTAACGCCACGATTGGATACCGAATCGACACGATCTCGGCTAGTAGAGCGAACATTGCTCGAAGACAGCCCTTTGAAAATTCACATATAGCTCTTCGCCATTGGTCTATCAAAGCTTTACTTTTCCTTTATCCGCGAAAACATATAAGAGCGCTTCTTTTTATGATGGCTAAATATTTATAGGGATACGATACAATTCGACCTATCCTGACTAGGCACAGATTTTGTGTCAAAGTTTCTCATCTGGAATACGTCACACGTGTCCGTTGTTCCTTTAAGAAACTACTGTTTAAGAGACGTGAACATCAAAAGTTTGGAAGAAGTTCATGTCAATTATCTTGGGTATGGTAACACCGTGAGCAAAATGATATTTTCTCGTTTTTTTCTAAAGAAACGGTCTTTTGGCGTTTTCAGTATACAATACGCAGGCCTTCTGTCAAAAAAGTTAGGCTTGCTGCTTCTCAAATCTGAACAAACATTAAAGCTGAACAATTGACTACGTGATTGATGATACTGTGAAGATCCACGCGTATTTATTATAGCCACACAAAAAATGCCTGCCCTATCCGAACTCGAAAAATAAAGACATTTTTTTTGGTGAGCTTTTTTAGATTAAACAAATCATGGAGCCATTGGATTTTATTTGCCCTTCATTCGATATATCTAAATAGTACAAATCTAGTGGCAGTGCGTTGTAATTGGAGTGGAAATTACTTCTGCTTAAAGTTGTTCATTACTGCAGTTCTGAAACTCCGTTCATCTATATTAGCACACGAGACATAGACAGAAAATTGATACGACTGAAACGTTAATGTACAGAAGAAAAAATAAAGTCTTCTGTGTTCGAATCATGTACTTTACCTAAGTAATCATCCGTCAAGCAATAGCTTACTTCCATTTTCTCAAACAGTATAAGGTGAACAGATGCGGTAAGCCTCTCCAGTGGCGGACGAAGCTCGCCAAATGCTGGCCGTTTAAACTGTTAATAATGAAGCGTACTTGGTACCTACAACTAAGCACAATACGAAAAGAAACAGAATGATTTTTATAAAATTTATCGTCATAGCCACCGGCTCAGTAAGGGACCTATATAAGATACTCCAACGAAACGGGTCTCCTTGTTACGTACTTTCATTACGTTTGACGCGCTTCGTTTCAAAAAAAAACGTAGAAGGAAGAAGACTATGCCTGCTTAATGTAACACCTTAGAGATTCCGCCAAATAATCGAATCATTACCACTGAATATCTAATTTTACTCGAGCCTCTGTTTTATAAATGAATATATTGAAGACAGATTTTTGCACAAATAGTGAACGCGTTCGATACAAGTGCTGATGTAACATAGATGACGGTAAAAGATGACTGTGAATAAGAGAAAAAGGCTAATTTCTGTATGCAGCAGAAGCAACCACACACAGTCAGAAAAGTTGTTAGCCATTATTGAGTCTATAATAAAGGCTAAGGAAAATGTATTGCTAATGAAACAACTTTTCCTTAGCTTAAAGAACGATCGCCTGATACAGGTCTCATACCGCTAAATATATCAGACCATCTTTAGTGGAACGGGAATAGTACTACAGTTTCTTTGTCTCCGACTTATTGATTTTTATAAAGTAAGTAAATGATCGCATGTTTTCCCATATGCTCTTCACTGTCTTCAGTCAATAGCGATATTAGGTTAGCTAGACAGTTTATGAGCGAACTTTTGAACGAAGTGCAAAGTTTTTCGTTTAGTTAGTTGTGAGTGTCCGTATCATTTATTCCTCACTCGCACTTGTTACCGAAGAGAGGTCGTATATGACTTTGCTTGTACCATTATTATTATTACTATTTATACGATGTTATAATGAAACATGTAATTATAGAGTTAAAAGACGGAAACTTGTCTCGCAGGTTAGAGAGTGCCTTTTTTAGAGGTACTTGATCGACCAATAGCATCTATTCAAAAGGCTTGAAACGAATATATGGGCCCAAAAATAGTCGAGCGAAACAAGAGGAGCAAAATGCGATACTGGTGAATTTATGTAGCCGGAACACTGCATCCACGATTCGAGCGTATGCCCACTGACGCCGAGTACTTGGAAAAGAACGCTGCGCACGACTGCAGTCTGCTTACGTGTGCACTTTGACGGGACGCAAGACGTCCTTTCTGAATTGAGTACAAAACGCTTGAAACAATTGCAATTACTCCGCACAGTCTAATAGGGTAGGCAAAAAAAATGAGAACTCGTTATATGAATATCCATCTATTGCTGAAGATGTTCTTGACTCAGCTGAATACGCGAGACAGTATATGCTATATATTTTCAACATAACGAGCGACATTGTCAGCACAAGCGACAGAACGTATGTACTCTAGGGATTGTTTATGGTCTCGAAATTATTTGGTTGTTATAAGTATATTATACAGTTGGTTTATCAAGTCTAAAAACGACATGGCGCTTGAAATAGTCCCGATATTAAAATGAGAAATACTCTAATAATAATGTTTCACCCGAAAGCGCCCTTATGAGAGGGCCATACAAGGATAGTGAAGTGTGTCTTGATTTCTCAGCCGACGCCAGTTGACTGATCCGGAATAAGGGGCTATGAACAGTTTTTTTCACTTGAGACGCGAGACGCAAAGCGTACGCAAAGCAGTAAACTGAAACAAACACAAATGCTTGTATACAAAACATTATAGATTCTGTGCTAGCATATGAAAACCAGAAGTATTTACGTGCATACCAACGTATGTGATCTTTTCTAGATCCAAAATGTAATGGCCAAATGTCACAACGTAAGGAATATGTACACATTGAAATGAAGCTTCCCATTCAGATATCAGTATCCTCCACTAAACACACGTAATGGGCACAGACCTCAAAGAGGAACGACTACGCTAATTTTGAAAGGCGAAGTGGTTTTGCGAATTGACGGCCGAAGTTTTCCAAACTGAAAAATCAATTACTTTATTTCAGATTTAAGAAGAGTCTAGAGGTTGTCACCGTTCTACATGTCTACGTTGCTACATTTTGACCAGTAGAGCAATTACATCGTTTATTTTCGTGTCGGTTCCCATATTTCTAATCAGTAGTTTAAGCATACGGATTATCCTCGTACTATATCCACGAGCATAATAGAGGGCCAACATTATTTCCAAATTGCTCGTAAGTCCCTTGTAACAGCGTGTAAGTCGCAGATCTTTAATGCCCCTTTGTCTGATCTCCTTCTTAGAAATTAATCTCAACGGATCAGGCTAGTTTCGATACCCATTCACCTAGCGAGATCACGTTGCATGGAATCGACGCCCGGTCACTAGGGACCGTAAAAGTTTAGCAACCGTGCTGAAGAAGTTGGTTCGGCCCAACTTCTAAGGTACTGTATTAGAAGAAAACGTAGAGAAGTTATCTGCCACAGACCGCGTATATAGGTTACCTGAAAAGTAATCATGTATACGAGTGCTCAAGATAATGGCCTTGTAAATATGTCAAGTTTCTCTATGTATTACCAAAAAAAAAGACCGTTCTTTTAGTAATCTTACGTGTACTGATTTTACGGCCCCCAGCACGGACTTGGTCTAAAAGTACACCTAACATCAACATTCATCTGTTGAGCGCACAAAACACACGTGTGCTACAAAATACGCTTACGATGGGAAAATATGCCCTTTAAAGCCCATATATCCTTTTCTTGCCTATACGACCGGCGACACGAATCTCTAAAGGGCTTTCGACCTTCATCAGAAGCTCGGACAGAAAGGCGCATATTGTGACATTCTAGAAAGTGTGTGCATACACTTCAGCTGGCAAATAACGATACCTAATACGGTGCACACTCGACCTAGACGAATGAAATTGCTCATTCACATTAAAGGTTATGCTTAAATTATTCAACAGGCGTTTAAAGTACGCGTAGATGCCAAACGGTTGGCAATAAAAATACAATGATGCCAGATGTGAACACTTGTGATCCATCAGTACGTATTATGCTTGTATTAGCAACTCGTTTGGGTAATCAATATCACTGAACTTGAAAGAGGCGGGCACATTTCGGATTTAAGAACAAGTTTAGGATCTTCAGCTTGGAAAATTATGACGTTTGTATAGCTGGCGTTAATTAGGAGTCTTAAGGTTATTGCGCTGACTAGTTGCATTAACGTAGTAGGGCTTTTGTTATTATAGTTCTCTACAGTGATCAGCAAATGTCGTTTTCCATACGTGTTCGATTATAAAAATAGTATTACAGGACGCCTAACTTGCACCGAGACATTTATCTGTTCCTATCCTCAAGCATATATACAAGCCGGATACGATTGATGTGTTTGCGGAACAACTTGCCACAAGGAGTGATGACCGTATTCTCTTGCGAGAATGCGACGATCATTTGTAGTGCTTCGATAGGTTGCGTCATAATGACAAAAGGACGTTCCCGAGTTTAACGTTATCTATATGAACAGACTCCTTTTTGTCCAGCCAATGCTGCCCTTACATTGCGCAGATTCGAAATATGCCTAGTTATTTATGGAACTTGGATGCCACACATAGAAGTTTTGGAAGTTGTACGGCTTACGAAAGAAATGTTCACAATGAACGTATCAGAAGCGTTATAAAAGACGTGTATCTCCCCAGTGTGCGCAACTAACGCTTTTCATTTCAGTTGACTTTTCCGGTAGCTACTGCTAAGAACTATCTGCGAGCATCGTGCACTAGGTCGTAGCCATTTTTTTCTTGCTAAATTCTTATTCAGAGGAGTTGTTTTGGCTTAGCACGCCATTTCGCCGATTTCGTAGGACCCTTCAACCAAATATTCCCACTGAGAATATCTTCGAAACGTCATCGAACTGATTTACAACATAAGTACTTATCCTCTTTTGATTCAAGTTTAGATCGATAACGTTGACATCTCGTAATTTATTTTTACCGCACGTTATCAAAGCTGCACTTACTTTGGTTGGACGCTCACGCTATTCAATATAACGCCCTTGAACGTATTGCTGCACAAAAGTCGAACCCTGTTCATGTTCGTTTGCACATAAGGACCTCGGGAAGTGGAGCTGAAACCTAAAAAGCACAGGTCCATTGTTGTGACGAGTTTTCTTCAAACATATCGCAATATATAATGTTTGCACGGCCTGGATCCGGGACTATGTGACCTCTTGCGGGATCACGACTCATCATATTGGTGCAGACGTAATCGAATAAATTACGCCCCAACTTGGATTTACCCACATTTGTTTACGCAGAACGGGCTGAAAAACGGATTGCTAAAATCGCCCATACATAATTTCATAGGATTTTTCAGCGACACAAATTCGTATTCAATAGTCACTTTTCTGTTGCTATGCGCTATTGCGTCCCGTTTCTATCTGTCGCATACCTTTTTAACAAATTTCAATCACTTGCCCAGCACCTAATGCTCTGTGCTAAAGTTTGACTTTACCCAAATCGAAGCGTACGGTAATAGCTTAAATTATATGCGTGGGGAAAAGCGGCATTTGTTAGCTAATGCGTTACGTATATAACAAATCGCATCTTCTTCGAAAATTTCTAATTAAGCGGGAGGTAGTTAAATGAATGTAAGTAAAACGATTAGCAAGAAGAATTAATGGCGACATAATCTGATGAGTGTTGAAGGGTGACTCTAGGCCTAGTTCACAGTTGAAGGAAATCGACACAATGTTTCCACCTCAAACGGTTCGGAGCGTACTGCTAAGACCTTGTAGAGGCATCCAAATTTTAAGGCTCTATATAATTACCTTCTGTTGTTCCATCAGCGTCTATGTACCTTGGGTTTGAAAATAGGCGATTGATGTAACACTCCAGCACAAACATAAAAACCGCATAAGGGAAATAACGACGCTAAAAGTTAACAAATTTTATTGGGGTCACTCACTTCGAATCATTATACCGCAATTCAACTAGGATAGAAACTAATTTCAGTAATTGTTTCGGCTCTATAGGACACCCCGTTAGGAAAGTTCTCTTTGTGTTACGAAAGCATCTGTTCCACGTAACGCGTTGGCCTTTGGGGCTTGCTGCTTTTGCGCGGAGGGGCAATTTCGTCTAGGATTATACTTTTTCAACTGAGGAAGCTATGAGGTTACGGTTCTAAACGACCGTTCTGCTGAGCATTTGCTCACAGGGTGGCTACTTTGAAATCTGTTACAAAGATTTCCTTGTCACGGCTTTTTTATTACTCTGTATTTACTAAACTGCAAAACCTAGTCATTAAATTAAAAAGAAAAGAAAATTTGCAGATTTATAAAATATACAAAGATAGCAGATGTATCCTATTCTGCATATACAATAAACCTATGTCCGTCTTTATCTAGCGTACAAGCACGTTTTAAAACATGAAACTATCATCATCTGCTTCATCTTTCTTTATATCGCTAAATTTTCCAGTTTCTTTTGAAGGTCTTTTGAATACACAGCAGTGAATTGTGAAGTATTGGGGTAACTATCTGAGACAGACATCGCTCTAATGGTATTCGATTAGAGACTGACATGTTCGATAGTCAGAACCCCATGAAGAATTCCTTCGCTTGTTTCCTTGAGCAGAAACGTTCGATAGCAACAACAACAACAACAGCATCGTAAGCAGCAAAAATTAAGCAAATAAAGGGATTCACACCCACTTATTCCAGGTTTGGGATGGGTCTAATAGAATATTCCGCTAGGTGACAGAATAAACCTCTGTTGAAAATACTTTCACCCATTTGGTCGCCCCTTTTACACGGCCGGCCGGCCATCCATTTTCTGACGCCTGGCATGCCGCTAAAGTCAATCGAGGCCGAACCGTTTGTCTGAACGAAAGCAGTAATCAAGTCGCGATAGCTCTGTAGTGGATACTTATGGGCCCTGATGCACGAAGCGATCGATACTCTATTCAAACGTTTAACTGAAAAGAGCAACTTCCGAAAATTTCCTTCTTTCCTAATTCAGCTTTTTTTTTTTTTCTCATTTTTCCCTTTTGAGCGCATAAGTGGAAGCTTCGTTTTATTTTGTCATCAGAGACTGAAGCGCGCAACAAAACGGATCAGTGCATGCGTGTCAAGATGAATATTTTTTCACACTGTTCAACCAATGGCGTGCTTCACCGGTACAGTTTCGCTCAATGGAACTTACACTTCTAGTCCGTGTCCAGAACAGTGCCCCACGCCACTCCGAAGAACCCCACTCCTAATGAACCTGACAATATTTTAATTAAATTCATAGACTTCTTGAAATCTTGCTTCTGCATTGCAAATCCAATAGGCTTAAATCTGGCCTATCGGTAGAACCAAGGTGCTCCAAAAAGTCTCTAAAATATCTAATAATTCTAAAATGAGCCACACATTTACACGTATGCTCATGATTAGACAGGTGATAGATACTATTGTAGGTGAAAATATTTGTGGCAATATATCATACAAATGATAACAAATTACTTTTTTTTTTTTTTTTTTTATTGTTGGTTAACATCCTTGTCCTAACATTTAGGTTGCCACCTAAAATGTCCCCTCATCATAGGTATTCCGCACTGACGCATGAGAAGCTCACAGATCCTTCAGAAGCTGTATGTCCACTGGAAAACATGGCAATGGACAGCGAATTGCTAATACGCAAAAGAGTTTTCAGTCTCGCGTACGGCGGTGTCAATACGAAAGCCATAAGGATTAGTTACTTTCGAACTATACTAAGAACACGAGCGTTTTTCTGCTTCTGAGTGGGCCATGGCAGTGTTGTTGTAATAGAATGGACTTTTTATGTAGCTAGCCATTACCTAGTAAAACATCTGATGGCGATACCTTTTTAGGTGATACATTAACAATAAATGACCAGACTAACACCGAACACTGATGAACGGCTCTGATTTGCTAAAGGTTTGAATTGCCGGATTGTTGAACAATGAGCTACCTGGAAATACATATACAAAAGTGCGTCTTCTCTATTACGAAGAAGAAAAAACGTTTTTTTTATAACGTTATTGTGTAGGCAAACATCTGTCATCTCTTTTTAACGTGTATAAGAGTATGCTTGCCACATTTCAGCAGTTATAGAGTGGAAGCTTAGAGTCTCTTCTTTCTTTACTCAGCTACGATCGACTTGCTCAAAGGAAACTTGCAGCTTTTCAATAAATGACAAAGGCTTCTTGGTCTGTACGACTCACTATATATAAGCTCGAAACAATAAGATTGTCTAATTGATTTTGAAAGCCAACTTGAGAATGATTTCAGATAATATTCTGAAACGTCAGCAATACTCAGCTTTTGTACAGTTCAGATCCGTCTAATCAAAGACAAACCTCTTAGTCAAACGCTAGGTCTTAAGGACTGATGCAGTCAGGCTCAAGGTCCATATACAACAAATCACTTGTGGTACATCGTACACGAACGCTGAGGTACTCGTTAAGTATTAGAATGCATCGAAGTGATAGCGATCATCAAAACAAACGATGTTATGCTATTACATATACTAGAGTTTTCGACCATGCTATAGGGACAGCCGTTTTACTGCAGGAAAAAATTATTACCTACTCCAGAACAAGAGGATATGAGGCATCTAGGCCAGAGATCGGCCGACAGCCTATAGGAACATAATGTAATGAGGTACTAGATACAGGCCTCGGACTTAATCATAAGACTGAGCTCCTTTCATGATAAAATCATGACTGCAAACTATGCAACGACGACATTAAACGTGTAACAAGAATAAATGCACGTATTGGTTTACATGCAGTAGTCCTTCAATTAAGTTTTGAACAAAATTTTACTTCACCTATAGATATTCGCAGTGAAGACTTGTCATTAAATTATGTGCATAAGTATGCAGGAATGTATTTTTAAATTTTTGCCGAATAGCATCTGTTAAATATTACCATGACTAAACGTCAAGACTCAAAGCTAGATAAACGATCTACCTGTTGGTGACTCTCCTAATACCGCCTGAGACCCACAGACGTGAAGATATCACTTAAGAAACCTTCCTGCATTCCCGTGGTTTTAACTTAAAGGCTTACGCGTTAATGTTTAAGCTGTACTAATTCTACTAATCCCGTTTACTTACGTAAACAATTTCCACCTTTATAAAAAGAACAACTAAAACGCTTACATTTTAATACTCACAGTCTTTAATCCGTTTCCATTACGAATAGTTAATACTTTTCTCGAAACTTGTCTATGATCAAACTCGTTATCTTTCGAGTTTCAAATCTGCCACTTTGCCACTGAGAGAACTATTTCTCGCAAAATGTTCAACTTGATTTAAGCTGCACACTATAAGAACACGTCTGTTTCATTTTTAGTAGAGAGGGAACGTTTCTTCTAGGAGGAAAAAAAACCTAAGTGCAGATCGGGCCGTGAGAACGACTGTGAATGGGATCTGTTTCAACCCACAAAATTCCCAGGCTTAGGATTTAACCTGTCAACTCATTTTGCGCTAACGCACGTCAATAGGTTGAAGCTGCTGAGGTGTTACGTTAACCGAATTAGATGCATGCGGTCTCTTTTTAACTCATTTGGCTAAACCGAAGTCTCAAACCGTCGTTCTATCCCTCCTTGCCTTCTTCTTCCATTTCTTTGCAATGGCCGTCTCCTATCCTTTTCCTTACGTTCCCTTAGCCCCATCGTTACATGCCGTGCCGCCAAGTATGTTACCATATATTTTTTTTATCGTCATCCTGCTGATCCTTACCGGCTTGGCCTCCCCTTGCCTCATTTAGAGCTCCGGGGCACCTATCTAATTGCTCTCTACAAGACTGTTCCTGCAAGATATTCATCGAATTGTATATTTAAGTAAAACTCACGGTAATGTTATATATAAACATGTATGTGTACACCTAAATATAGTGGAGTATCAATTGCGGCCTAGCAAAATGAATAAGCTTTATTGGGAAATTTTCCATAACAGGCAAGCGTTTCATTGCTGTCCTTTGTATTTGATGATAGTTTGTTTTTCTTTTAGAACAAACCCGCTAACTTGTTATAACGTGTCCTAGGGGATAATTTTTGTGTTAAAACGAATTTTTATCAAAATTGAGGACTTATAAAAATTAGCGGTCTGTAAGTGCTGAAAGCCATATATATTAAATTACATGCTTGTTGGTCCCTTAAGAGAAAGCAACTGTTGTTTTCGAAACGAGAATATTTATTTTCCGCTGAATCGTCTAAATACCTAAACATTTACCACAAGCTAGATATCTATCGTGTTACCGATCCAATTATGCTGACTTCTATCAAGCTTCATGAAGCTTCTATTCGGGACTGTATCAGTACTTAAGTGTACTACTTAAGGTCAGACAATAAAAAGCATAGATTGGCGATGCTTAGTTAGTATTTGGGTACTCTTAGCGATACAGATCGTATCGCCTATTGATAGCGCAAGAAATGCAGTCATTGTTGAATAAAATTGAATTCATACGTTTAAATGGATGTGTGGTACTCTGTAGTGGCTGGGAACTGACAAAACGAAGGCGATGACGAATAGAAACATAATCGCTTCTTCTGCCCGAGTGTTGAGCTACCTGGTTTAACAACAACTTGATACAATTCCAGATCAGTAGTGCGGAGAGCCGTCATAGAAGACACGCTAAGTCATTTGCAGAAAATAGCTGCTTACTTTAGAAGTTCATAAGAATAGCGGCTTTCTTGATTTTCTGAGACTTGATTGTCTGATCAGTTCCTCTACGTAGAAGAATACGCCTCTGCGCTTCTGGGTCCTCAGTCAGGCTGTTTAATATTTTGGTTTGTTCTTGCGGGTTATAAAGTTCTATTGATATGCATTAGAATTGGCCTAGGGAAAAGACAGTAAGTGGCTATTTTCCTATTGGATACGTTTCAAATATGACGCCAGATAACGTTGTGCATATTCATCAGTTAGCGCTGATCGCTTCTTCATTAGCGAAATTGACAGGGAAATTATGCGCAGAGCTACTAATAACCTACCCGCGAGTTGGAAATCAGAATAAGGACTCAAGATATAAAAACCAACTGAAAATCCCTTGACTTGATGTTTATCGATTTTAGGATATTGTTCACGTTGACCTTTTTTGGATGACTGCGAGCCAACGTTGTCTGGCTTCGTCACCACATCTGTCACCTTGCCAGCGTTAAGAATAAACCAATTATAGCAGGTCCTAAGCGCGCAGGACGCAAATCTTGTTAGTGAAAGATACTTTTGCTGCTACCTATTAAACAGTTTCGTACGTCCTGTAGAGGTACGGCATATTAAGGAAGGAACATTTCCCGAATTTGAATCGCAGGTCGTATTTTTTAACTAGCTGCTTGCTGACGCAAGTAAAATTGGTACCGTGATCAAAAGTCAAGATTAACTAAGTCGGAGTCTAAGGTACAGAGTGCAGCATTCTTCCAGCATTTAGTAAATAGGATTAAACGTTTGGGAAAGCTTTTATATGGTGGGAAAGGCATAAAGAGGATGCGTACAGATCATGTGGCCTCACAGAAAATAGCTTTGCTAGCTATTGATAAAACCAGATTCTTTCTAGATGCCGTGTTATTGAAATTTGCAAAAAAGTAGGCACCTCGGAAGAAATCAAACTTTATTTTCTGCGAAGTCATGAAAAGATAGTACTGTTATGAGTAGAAATAGCGCACCAGTGACTTGAGTATGCAAAATCTACAATCCTCGTATCGTGTCGTTTTCAAGTAACGATCAACGACCCCACGCCTTCTAAAATGAAGACCTTTGAAATGTTAGCGAATAAATCAGGAGTGTACGTTATTAATACTCGGCAGAAAATACGAAAACAAAATGACACGCATGATGAGAACTTCAAATACTGAAACAGGGATTGACCTGTCTGACCGCTTCCCGTTCAAGCGGCTCGATATATGGGACGTATATAGACCATGGTACAAGTCGACGATAGCTTCCTTAAATATATTTATCCTTTACAGACTTAGTGGTACGGTTTTGAAGTGCGAATTTCATATGAGGTTTCCACAACGTAGGCTTATCAGTCGGTTTTCAAGAATAAATAATTACTTAATAATTATCCTTAACTTTTGCTTTTAGCTAGTTACTTGATCGGTTTAAGAGCACAGAAACATAATTATTGTAGGTCCAGCATTAAAAATAGGTGCTCGTTTTCTTCCTGTTTCCGTGATCGATTTTATTCTACTAACTAGAACACAAATCAAATAATCTTATTTGATCTCTTGACAAGTCACGATTTTCCATGCAGATTAAGTCTACATAAAAAAAAGATGAGTTGAGGCCAGTTCGAACGCGGGACATAAATGAGTGTAAACAGTATCAAGACAAGTCTAGCTAGTTGACATCAGCTGACATAAAAGTGCTGGAGGCCTCGTCCAAATATTGCCAAGGTGTGAAATTCATCCGCACCTGTCCCAAACTCCTTAGACAACTGCGTATAGTTCAGTACAATCAGGATCCAGAAGCTGTAAGCTTCATACATACCCATATAGGTTCTGTAGCATAACCTATAGAATAGGAGTATTGGTTTTTACAGCAGGTTGATGTTTCTTTGTTGTGTTCTATGATACCTCCAATCAAAGGGTCTCAATGATCCAAACATTCGCAATACAAGCATTGAAAATACGGACATATCAAGCATATGATTGTGTATGTCCATTCACGGGGATGACTACCCGGCTAATATCTTGTCACGCCTACCAAGTTATCCGAGCTTTCTCGGCGCAAAAATCCAAAATGGCTCATAAATGATCGTTCTGCGATCGGCCTAGGCCGGGGGGGGGGGGGGTGCAAGTATTGTTTCACGTCAGTGGCTTGGATAGTACAATATGGAACTGCGTACGCTCGACAAGCTGCTCACCAATAAGCCAATAAGCGTACCATAAATGTGAAGATGCTTGCACAAAAAAAACTAATATAGCCCGCTTTGCTGCTCTAGTAGTCTAGCCTTATATATAACCATTTTAGCTTCTCTCTTAATGCCTGCGGCAGTTCTGGAAAGTGCCCCGTACGGTGACAATGACTGTTTCTTTCTGTTGTGTACACTTCTTATGATATTCTTCTTTCCGGAATTGTCCTTCGGCCGTAATATCGCTAATACACTTCGTGATCTACATACTCTTCTTCGCTAAGCCCTTGTAACAACACTAGGTGTTGTTACATGCTGATAATTACATATTTTCTTTCCTTTTTCCTGCTTTTCGTCCTGTTAGTTAGCAGTGAGAACGTTTCGTTTTTTATACCTCGTGTAAATAACTCACGGTACTGTTAACACCACTCGTGTTACTCCGGCTTCTAAACGTTTGTCTAGTAAAACACCAAGGCCGGATCAAAAGCTGGAGTAACATTATGGACTGGGACGTTACTCAAAATCTTCTTAAGCCTATTTATTGTCCCGGCAAGCTGTCTTCCTGTCTTTCCTTGGTATCGCTTTTTGATGTGTGTTGCAATCCAGTAGAGCGTCTTCTGGTAAACGGCTAGGCCGGCTTCCTCTCGTCCCGCGTTGTTGGTTACTCGACAACAGCCGGTTCTAGGTGCTGAAACGCAGGAGAATCGTAATGCTCAAGAAGTATACGGCGGGAAAAAAACAGGATAAAAGGCTAGATAGGGAGGGGTTCGTGGGGGACAATGTCGCTCGAACGCTACGTCGCACAACGGCCTCCAACGATTAGGAAACATCCAACAGTGAAGGAGCCAGTCGGCAGTATTGGGCGAAGCGAACGAAAACGACGGGCTCTAGTTTTCACGTTCGCGGCAACGATGACGGTCTTGGCACAAAAATACAGCCCTTTTTCCTAGCACCGTTTCCTTTCCTCGTATACGGTTTTCGACTTCCACTCGAATATGATTTGGGTGCATCCTTGACAGAACAGTCTAACAGGGCTAGATCAACGATGAATGGAGATGGAGCCTTCAGACGTGGATGCTCATCACGTTGCAAAAAGTAATAAGGCCGGTGGGGATTGAGTGTGGCATACATATAATTTCAGATCTATGCGAAGGGCATACAGTGCGCAAAAAAGTTTTTGGACTGCTTGTACATATGTGAGATATCGTGCGAGTGAACCATTGATACTAAAAATGACTGTTGGCGATGGAGTATAATCGTGCGGTCGTTCTTCAACTAAGTTTTTCAGAATATCTATAAAGTGTATATTAATACTGCTGCGGTTATTAATGTGCAGGCCGTGAGTGATCTACAGAAATTTTGTACATTAGTTTGCTCGCGGGGCTATGGAACTCGATTCGGTATGTTAATATCGTTGCAAAGCTCACAGTCAACGAAGTCTGATACGTGTACGTTACCCTAATCTCACAGTGAGTCGTCATCCTGTGAATACCCTCGAAGAACAAATATCTGGCAGTCACGCGAGCCTCACTGAGTATCACGCAGAACGGACGATTGAGGAACTCGATTGCACGCTCCGGGAATTCATGCAAATTTTCCTCTTCTCCAGTTTGCGGGAATCAAGCATATGTCCCTAGACAGGAACGTCGTTTTGTGTTAAATGAATACGTGAGATCGTCATGGAAAAATCACAGGTTTTAATCGGGGAACTATATTGGGCAAGCCTTATCTTATGAAACTAACCCTCTTGTCCGGTAATAATTTTCCGCCCTACGATTAGAACACATCGAGGTCGACTAAATTGACAGTGATTTACCGTCACGATCTGAAAGTATTGTTCAACAGAAGTACTTGTTTTACCTGGTATGTGTGCACATCGTTCATAGCCGCGTGACACTACTAGCGTCCAGCAGTACAAACATAGTTCTGGTTGTCTTCTGTTGGTTTATTCTTCAGTTTTTGCAGTTCTGGCTACTTAGAGCTATACACCCATCGCCAGAATAGCTAATCACAAAAAAATGGCCTATAGCCTGTTCGTGCTGCGAACGGTCCCGCGTTTTGCAACCCATTTGTGTTGAGCATTATTGGGTCAGCCAATGAATTATTGCGCAATCAATTAGCCACTGCAGCAATATAGCTGAGCTTTACAAGGAGGTCTTTTAAGATCGATGCTCAATAATACGTCCATCAACTTCGATGGGCTGCTGGCAACATTCGAAATTCTAATGATTCTTTCTGACCTAGAGCAATAAAAGCAATTTGTAACGTTTGCCCTTCTCTACAAAACGAGATTACGAGGGCAGTACAATTCAAAATAAACTAATATGTCAAATTTCAAAACCGTACATCTTGTTTATGTGGATGGCGTATTTGTCTTTTAGAGTCGGCAAAAATCCACCTGCCAAGTCAAATATTTCAACGATAAGGAAGTAGGAAAACTAATAGAAGAAGAGCTGCACTTTAAAATCTCTATTGCTACAATAGTATAGATTACTGAATGTAATCTGCTTGGCGGAGGTTTCCCTGTAGCTTAGATTAAGCGATTTTCCTCACTGCAGAGATGAGTGAACCATTTCAAGATAGCTGAAGCAATCCTCTGGTGGGTTATTATCCATCCCCTATGACACGAGAAAGAAACATACATTTACTTACTAAAAGCTGTCGGACCCATAATCAGGTGGGACGTACATATAAGACTAGTAGAAGTTACACTTCGGCTATCTATAGTATTCGCTATACTAGATTTCTACATTATGTAGATGAATGCGACACGCGACCCTTCCCGCGTCCGCGCACGTTTCAAACAGGACGAGTTGTTTCTCATGTTCCTGAATGAGCATTACTCAATAACTGAAACAACCGAGAAGACCAAGAAACATCATCGATACTTCTGATACATCGATGTTTTTCAACGTGAAGTAGTGAATAAATTGTCAAGTTCGCAGAATAAAGATGCAGCTATCGAGGTCCATAAGATCAGCAAAATAAAATTTTATTATTTTAATTATAAAATTGTCGCATAATCAACAGTTGCCTAGGAACGGCCATAATGAAAGATATCTATATAAAATAAATGTTCCTTTTACTAATCGGGCGTTTATTACGACATTGCCGACCGTGGGTCCACTGTTATGTACGTGGGCGTATGCCAATACCGTGGATACCTTAACGTGCTAACTAGTTTGTATTGCTGAATAACACTATCCTTGCCTTCGAAGCGCGTCATTTTAAATGTAACAATTATATGCATTTCCCACGGATTTATAGAGGGCAGTCGTTTGTTGTTCTTGGCAGCGCAGTCGTAAAAGCGCTCTTTGGCAAAGGATTCAAGGGAAGGACAACCTCTAGGGCCTATATATCCGCAACTGCAAAAAGAGTAAGATCATTCGGTTCGAGTATCCGCTTTAAGATTAACTAATCTAATCAAATAAGCCTAAATAGCTTCCATCAAATCGGTGTTAATCAATAGGGCGGGTCTTCACCACAAAGAAGAAGCAAAATGCGCATCCTTCTGATAAAAAAAATAATAATAACATAAAAGGACCGGTTACGGCCAGTTGCAACAACTAAGGATCGCGGAAGCAGATTTGACGGATAAAATGCGGTGACAATAATTTGTTAGGGAAGAAGGAACGCAATAACTTCACCGAGGAAGAGTACCAGATAGAACAAACTTGTTATCCCTGTATCGGAAATCCCTGTGAACCAAACCAAACAGACTTAGCTGCGGCATATATGTTTATAATGACGGCAGACCGACGCTCATGTGTACAAGTTACTTTACATTAGGATATGAGTATGGCCGGTAGGCTAAGGCGTAGATAAAATTGACACTTATCGTTCAAAGTTAAAATTCAGCCAGAATAATTTGACCCACAGAGACAAGTAAAAATTGGTCAAAGCCAAATATTCCTTGAACGATTCCACTCTTGCAATCGAGCGAAAAGTAGCCAATCAAAATGGGATGAGTTGATCGCTTGAATCGAACGATAGACACACGAGCGTGCAGCAGAGATATAATCTTATCACACGGATAAAACCCATTTATCCTTAGAAATAATTCCCGTAAAAGGAACATGTGTGTACATAAACTTCTCTTGAGAATGCTAGCTGATGATCAGAATGCTGATGTCAGTCAGGTGTGCCCGCATTGGTTCGCTAAGCTGAATAGGTCCAAGTGTAAATTTCAGCTGGTCGAAAAAATGGAAGAGCAAGCAATATCAATGAGTTAGAATTGACAGATGTTCGTTGAGGCCCAGCAAGATGTAAGGCGCACTGAACGAGTATACGCTTACAAGTCCCGTGAGAGCAATGAGGGGATGGGCAGTCTCTAGGGGCCCTATAACTTCTGTAGGGCTTCTACTCATAGAAAAAGGTCTTCTTCACGGTTGTAAAACTAGTGGCCTCGATACACGTCACTCTATCACCAGCAAAACATCTCTCTCCACGACTGCAATGCAAAAGCGAGGCTCAAGTTCGACGTGTACAAATAAACCGCGTAGGCAGCAGTAGTCCACTCTGGGAAGGCCAATTCAACGGAGTAGCTACGCTCGTTTTGGAAGTAAAAGGGTAAAAAGTTTGTAAGGACCCAGTGGTAGTAACGTAAACCGGTAACGTTAAATCTATCTTTAAAAAAGAACTACGTGGAAGTAATCTGACTGATTCTTATGAATAAGTTTAATATAACACTATCGTGTTATATGCCAACGCGAAACTAGATACATCTTATGTTGAATACAGAAATTGGAATAACGATTGCACGAAAGACTTTCAAGGGCTATACTCCTCGGACTCGTAGAAGCTGAGTGTTTCTGCTAGCAAGAGGTTTATTAGCATTGTTCTCAAGACGTACGATTTTCTTAATTCACATTGCGTGTCGTAAGGGCCCTAGGCTTAAAGCTTTCTAAAAAACCTATAAGGTGATATGGTTGAAATAATTATTCCCCGTATTCGGTCTCAAACGGGCCAATTTTGAAAAAAAAACGCCATTTTCAGGAAACCAAGTTCTTCAAGCCTGCGGGAAATCTTCTATAAAAAAAAATAGAGTAACGGGGCACCTGAAGCTAGTTATTTGGCATATTAGCGCAGCAGAACAAAAGTCAAAGCATAATCTCGTTGGTATCCGGTGGTGGAAGATATGCCCGTCTTATCAAACATTCAGGTAATAGTTGGTCTGCAGTATATATATACTTATTAAAGTCTTCGTAACTTTAGCGTGAGCATATTTGTGCGCTCACTGTAAACTGTGTGTTACAAAGAGCGTCCTACGGTAAGCGAACGGTAACAAACTCTGAAAATTTCTTCTTCCTATGGGCAAATTTGTGCACTGTGACGGTCAGGGTGCTCGCGTATTATATATGCATTTATTACGGCTGGATTAAATTGTGAGGCTTAAAAAATCTTCTGAATACTACGCTGTTTACGCTGCGCATAAATGGCCGAAAACTACCGATAAATAATTGCGAACTGACATGATCAATGCTACCATCGGCTGACAGAGGCGAAGCTAATATACTTCAACAACGGCCTAGCATTATCTTAAAAATCGGGCCTATTCTTTCGCTTTCTATTATCTACTAAGCTCTTTACATAGATTAATAGATTTTAGTCCGACATAATATGTCTTTGCTGGAAGTCCTGTTCCGTAGTCACAGTGCAACATTTATGACTTTCAGCAGTGAACAGCAACGATAACGTTACGAACCCACGTTCAAAATACTATGTTATATAAACAATAAAACAGAAAGAATTGGGAGCTGGGACGTCACCAGAAGTTTACACTACCCAAACATCAAACTGGGCAACTAAAACTAGAAGTGCTTTACTACGCCTGCTCAAAGGCTTTCAACAGGTGGCAGAGTAATCGCAAATAAACGAAAGCCACATTGGTTTTCTATCTACAACTCTCTACAACATCTACAACAAGCGTTCGTTAACAGATGCCCCTGGTATTACCTCTAAGTAGCGATAGCAGACTCGAATCAATGTAGAAGCTCTCATGCTCAGTATCTTTCCAGAACCCGGTCAGAGAAAAACGTCGGGAATCTGGCTAATGCCTCCACCGCTAGTATAGTCAGAGATCTGTACAAAAATCGCACGATGCAAGTGTAAATTCAAGTTAAAAAAAAATTGAGCGACGACGTACCGGACCTTGTAGTATGTACAGATTCCAGATTGTCCTAAGATTTTATATGTTAAATATATGGCATAGTTCCGCGCAAATGAAAGATCAAATTGGAGAGAATATTGTTGACAGCGAATGCCTATGACTAGTTTTAACGGGTTGTAGGATTTCAAATGAACTACGCTTCGGCGGAAGCAAATCACGCTTTCTACACTCTGTATCCAAATGGCGTAACTAGACGTTCATGATCTAGCCGTATTTCTACACACGCGCCACTTAGTCGCTTGCAGCAAATAAAGACGGAATAGGATGTCCACATTGAACAACAAATAATGCTGCATTTTACACGCATATTTATTGAGCAGGCCAAAAGTCTCGTTTCTGATTTAAGAAATTGCTGCTCTTGATACAGTGACACTAGCATTTTAACGAAAAAAAAAAAAAAAAAAAAAAAAACTGTAAATAACAAGCAATTCTCGTCTTAAAAAAACCTTTACTCAGCTACTGAAATATGTATATTTATACAGTGTCTACATCAATATTCTCTCACTTTTCTATCTATATATATATATATAACTACATATACACGTATCTATCCTCGTGTGTCTAGCTGTCTACACAAAACTGTACAATTATTCGGCGCTAAGACGCCAGAAAGGTGAAGAGGGTTTTAGGAACTACGAAGAAAAGCGTCTGTCTATTGTAGGACATGCTTATCTGGAGCGCAGGCGCAACATGCAATATAAAATTATTGCCCCCGTTTTAAAGTTATTTATTTTGTATCGGTCGCCGCTTTCGTTTTAGTCTAGCTATAGCGCAATACATCCTGCCCCGATGGTAATAAGCGAAGCCACCCAAAGGTAGTTATTGCAGAGACGACAGCGACGGACCCTCCTCATGAGGTTATGCCTCTGAAGATGCCCACCGTTGTTGCAGAAAAGGTCTTTGCAAAGCCTTTCCGAAACTAAACGAATGAACCGCTAGACTAGAAAGATAGCTATGCAATACTGTGATCCTATGCTGCCTAACGGAAGCTATAGAAAGCCTACAGGCGTTTGCCGCTAGCCCAGTCCGATTTTGCGTTGCCATCAATGTTGCGCCGAGTGAAGGGGCGGGAAGCCCTCGTCGCTTTTGCAGCAGCTGCATAGTGGCGCGGATTCTTCTGTCGCTCGACTAGATATTGGTTGGGAACGGACAAGTTGGCCGGTCTAGGATGCCTCCTCCGCCAGCCGGCTCCGTCCATGTTGGAATATGTGCACGATCATGGCGTCACAGGCGTCTCAGGAGCTTTATGAAAACGAGAGTGGCCATCGTTGGTGCCGCGGCGTTCGAGGCGGTGGTAATCTTGAAACCTTATGACGGTGGCCGCGGCTTGTAACGGCGACGGAGGCGGCCGCCGGTTGCTTCACTGGTTAACCGATGATGAAAAATCTTTATGCCAGTGCGACGCTTCTCGAAGCCTGCGTGCCATATTTTCCGCCGCCATGCATTGTTTCGTTTCGCGCACATTACGCTCTAGGTACGCGCAGGCGACTCTATATCAACGAGATGTATATTGGAAACAAGCAATCCTCCATCTTCGTAATATGCCCTCGGGAGAAACAGTATATGTAGACGGTTTGCCTCAGTAAGCTGCTTACACATATGCAACGTTGTTCCGTGTACTTGTGTGACAAAAAGCTAGTGATGCACGAAATGGCTTTCTGAACTGTATGCAAGACCCTATTTATGACATAAAAAAAGCAGCCCTTTCAAAGACGCTTCACTCCGCATTCGCATCGTAACACATTGCCTACCATGAAGCCAGCAAACAGAGCGATACATAGCGGAGGCTGTGGGTCTCTAGGTTAAAAAGAGGTTCGACTAATAAATGAAGAGCGGTAAAGAAATTCATTAAAAATCCTTTCGTTATACCAGTACACTGGAACCGAGTAGTAATAGAACGGTAGAATATTCATGCAAATTCGGCTTCCACCGTTGGCCAGTGATATATGCATTTAACATACATTAGATAATTGGCTAGAGAGAACTGGTTGGCAATAAAAAGTACGAATCTTGTTAATGCTATCTAAAGGTTTCATATCAGCACACTTGGACGCCTCTGCCTAACCCGCCTTACTGGAGCAGAGACATTATATAAGTTACAAGATTACCATATGACATCGTTCGTAAATACGATTGCTGATAGCTTTCGCATTGCGCAGCTTCGATTAAATGCTATACATCTATAAATGTACAAGCATTAATAACCATTCTAATGTCTTGTGGGGTGTCACAAGATATGAATTTTACCCCCTCGCTGTTCCCCAATCAATAGGTTTGTGGCAAACGATTTCATCGAATTTCGAAATATGACGAGAAATAAGGGGCGAGGCATTATTAATCACTCAAACTAGAAATCAGTAAGTTTTTCTGGCCGATTGCTATGGGAATTATAGTGCCTTTAACACCTTATAGCCCGATCTAAGGCTGGATATTAGATTCATGAAACTGAAATGGGAGCTGTTAGTAAAAGGAAAGCGTGCCCAGATCGTCGATCTAAACTGGTCTATCGGCCATTAAAAGTTGCTAAATTCATGTCGACAGCTTAAAAGTAGGCCGGAAAAGAAAGAAATAATTTCTCGTAAGATACAAGTTGAAACAGCTTTTCGTATCCGCCATAAAACCACTAAGGCATAGTATACATAGATAGGCATCTCAGTAAGCTTTTATTAATACTATTCTATGACTCTGTTTAGCATCTAGAAGCACAACATCTGTAGTAAATAGCTAAACTGAAAATACAAATTTTACCATAGAATTGTTTGCGATCGTATGCTAGCTATATCACAGTAACATTCGATCGTCTGTTTTACCTTATGCCAGCGTTCTTCAAAAGAACACTTATTGGTATTTTTCGATAGTTTTACTTTTAGACTGATTGTTACGATACAGGCCCTTGCGTCGCTTTCAATGAAAGTACAACGTCGTACAGACGTTGATTAGACACTAGGCTATGTTACAAAAACTGCAACGTTTTACCTATAGTGCGAAGCAATTATAGGATATTCGGAATCATTGGCAACTGATATCAAATCTATTGAATGATAACAAAAACTATAGAGCAAATTTATACTGACGGCCAATATGAGCTGGAAAAGTTTTGTCCTTTGCGCTTTTTTGCACAGGCTGAAACTGTTAGGTCAGCGTGTGTGTGGGATCGACACCGTTGTTACGGTGAGCTCAATTTATTCGACTGATTATAGCATATCATACTTTCTGTTCTTGCTCTGTTGATCAACTACGGAAAAAACAATTGCTCTATTTCAAGTAATATTGTATAACAGCAATACCATTTGTTGTAAGCCGTATAGTTTTAGTCTGGAGATTCCACAGTAGAATCTCTAGTGATTTCTGGCTTCTTTTTTTGCCAGGGACCGCTGTACCATAGTGCCATGTTGAATGTATTAGTAGCACGTGCGCCCCAGAGGAAAAATCGTTGCGGAGTTTTAATTAGCACATGTGTCTCTCATAGCCTGTTTGGCCCACCGCGTTAGGAACCAACATGTAAGGTAAAGAACAGCCATGCCCACGTTTACGTTGAATAGCAAATGCGGCTTCGAATATTAAACAATCTACTTAGCTTGTTTTTGCGACTCGAGAAGGGCGGTCCTCTTCACTCGCTATGGGCGCGTGGCCCTGTTTGCGTTTTGATGTTGTCTAATTTTGCTTCTTCAGCACTGTGAAGCCAGGGACTTCATCCATTTGTTACCTGACATTGCTGTGAAAAGCAGATATTAACAAATCTGTGTGTTTTTCTTTAGCAAACGGCATTAGGCACGAATTCCTATAAATCGTTTATTGAAATACTTTTATAGAGCTTCCAAAATCAATCGTGAATATCCTTATAGAATAGTTAAAGGTAACTTGTATTTTAGCGTGGCAATGTTGGCTTCGGTTTTTGTAATAGGTACTAAAGATTCAATCTTTCGAGATCAATTTCTAAAAATTTGTATATAAATATGTAACGAGATGTGTTAGCCTTAGTCTACGCTCTGACACAAAGATCGGCAAAATGCATTAAGAGGGATTTTGTTGACTGTCATCTATTTGTTTTTCTCATAATAAAATTCCCTATCAAGCTGTCGTAAGTGTTTGAACTATGAGATGCTGGCAAATGGTTCGTCTGATGGAAACCCCACCGACCGGTAACCGCTACCTAACGATTCGGTGGCCGTAGTAGCTTTTCCTTAACAGTCTGTACTACTACTGGTTGGACAGCCGTACCGGTAAAGGGGCACACAAGAAAGGAATCAGAAGTTGGGTAGTGATCTCGCTGGAATAAAGCGCACCCATCGGGTCTGAGGCCCACATTCATCGACTTATGCAGGTAGGTTATGCTCTCTTTGGCCCAGTCGTGCGTAAACAGCAATACTCAAAATCTTTCAAAAAACAAAAATAGACAAACTAGGGAAATGAAGAAGCACTTCTAGTTCAATTAGAGATACACCAAACCAACAGATATAACATCTGAAAAGTTCATAACTCGAGTAGCATATCAAATGATCTAAGAAGTCTGAGAACATTCTAATCGGATCGAAGATAACCTGTACGAGTCTATTAGTGCATCATGAAGCTTTGATTATCGGATATTTTGTTGTTGATTTAATTAACCTGATTCTCTGATGTCTAGTGTGATTTATTGCAGTTCGTCTCCCGCGTCTACTGAGTGACGCACGTGCAATCGGAACTTCACGTTGGGCCTTGATCGATTCGATAAGAAGGCTCCCTTCGCTATGCCTTAAATTTGGAATTAATTCAGTGTAAACGAACATCTGTTCAAAGATAGTCTCTATCTAAGACAAATAGGAGGAGAATTCGAGTACTTCAGCCATCTTTTATCAGCAACAAGAATTTGTCTAGACGATAAGTGGCTTTCGTTTGACGAAGATCGGTTACGGACCAAAAAGAGAATTGCATTTGGCGATTCTGTCGGCACCGATCATAGGTAGACTATGTATTTAATGGCGCAACGACACAATACTAATTCTGTAAATTTCACCTAACTAGAATGTTCTCGGGGGTGATTGACGTAGATGTATTGCTATCATGAACCCTGGTTCCCAAACATACTGAATGAACGTATTGGGGGTCCTTTGAGATAACAAATGAGTACTACATGTCGGCCATGTGACGGACATCCCAACAAATCTGCCGTTTATTACAGCGGTCTTAAGTCAGCGAACGCTATAGATTGACATCGACAACTCACTATTGTAATACTGATATACTCCTAATTGTTGTTGTAAACATCGTTTGTGATAAACATTGGCCCTCACGTTTCCGACGTCCTTTCAAGTTCTCATACAGTGACAATGCCGAACAAAATAGGCCAGTGCTAGCAAACATTCATGTCTAGGGCTTTAACTTTGTCGGTTTTTGCCAAACGGCAGTTTTTTGAATTCTATATGGCCACATTAAGATCTTACGATACAGATACATCTTGTCTAGTCAAACGCACGTCACTCCAAAGACGCTGACAGCAGGAAAATGCCATATATCGAAAGTGGCTGCACGAGACGGCGACAGGAGCTTGTCATGTCGAAATGCTTTCTTATCCGAAGTCCCTAAAGAAGCGTTCAAGATCAAAACGATCGGATGATGGTATCTTCCCTGAGCGTCGACAGGGGCCCGATGCACATTTGAGTAGGCAGTTGAGCATACGGCTTTTTCGTAAAAAGAACATTCAGCGAATTCGCGATTCGCCGGCGGTGGATATGAGCGGATAGTCCTTGAAGTTGGGCTAAAGCGACGACTTTTTCCCTGTAATTTAGCACGCACACATGCTATGGCCATTCGCTCTGCAAGTAGAAACCAGTCAAGCGACGAAGAAAGATAACGTAAGGCAACATGCGTCAGATCAGGCTAACTCACAAGCGCATTCCTGCTGATCAAAATGCAAGGCGTATTACCCCAAATGAATTTCAACGGTCTCTACAAATCCGAGCAATGCGCTTTTATGGAAAGGTTATGTTCTGATCTGAGATGATCACAGAACATAACCTTTAAACGGTGGAACTCTCCATGAAATCCAGGAACGATTATCAAATAACTACACCAAATCTTTAGACTTCGTAAATCAACAAGAGAACCTAAGAGAAACTCTAGCTTACCTTACACTATTGTACATTCTATTATTTTACTTGGCAATGTAAACCGTATATTTTCATAGCTGGTAATGTCATCGGATCTACTGAACGGCGCCGCATATTTACGCGAGACGAGAACGCATGGCCATTCTAGATTAATTTGGACATTTATCTTAATCAGGACCTATAAACATTGTCCATTTGACGAGTCCCAATGGTGCTGCTTCTAGCGTAAGGGATTTAATTGGCTTGGAACTAGTTGATCCCATTGTCTGTCCCTACGGTATATCCGTTTGTTCCGTGTTGGTATGCAACAAATATGGATAACGTTTTAATAAACGGAATGCATAAGATTATTGCTTGCCATTGACCATAAGCTATTTCGACGCGTATATGTTGATGTCGTTACTCGGGTCAAGTCTTTACCTAACCGACCGTCTTGCTTTGGCCAAAGTATTTGCTTGACTTCGAATCCCATTGGAAGATTTGCCACTCGGTTCCAAGTATCGTCATGGTGTAATGCGGAGCTGTGTTCCGTCATTAATTAACGTGCATGTTCTGCCTGCTTGAATATTGGCCATACAAGTTCTGTTGTTATGGGTTCCTTGTTCAGAAGTTAGTAGCGAAGTTAAACATTACGAAAGCTGACAACGAAATTTCGACCTTCGATACTTTTCTACACCAGACGGATACGACCTACTATTTGAGGGTTTGCACAAGCTTCTTCAGCGAGAACAGAACGCGCATCTTCTAGAGCCGTTTCGTACAAAGGACTGTTTAAACTTTTCAAGTTCCAGGATATTCTGTTTAAATTTACATAGGCAAACACGAAATATCTGAAGTATAATAAGCTCTGTTCTCATTTAAGGCAGGCGTATGGCATTCAATATAGGTCACGTTGCTGTTTTCGTGCCGATCAAGCGGCTAGGCAGTCTACGAGCCTTTACATTTTTGATAGCTGGCGACGACAAGTCAAAATACCCCTGTGGAAGTCTTATTGATATCAATATGACAAGGATCATGTACAACCTCTGGCATGTGCGTCCTCTGAGATAGCACGGTCGCAATGGAGATTCGATTGTTGTTGTTATTATTACATTTCCCTATTTTTTGTTGATCATTCATCTGTGTTCTACGAACGAATCATAACTGGTAGTTCTTTCTACCTAACTCTACCGTGGTAACATGTTTGTTACGTACGGTTGACACAGCAACGCACTGAAAAAAATGCACAGCAGCCAATCCGGTCACGTCGCTTCTTGTTTGTGTAGTGGTCTATATCAGCCATAAAAATCTGCCCACATCATAGCCCCGCAAGAAGAGGCAAGAACAAACGCTTGCAATAATATTCGGTATATTCCACTAGGATTCAGCTTATCAAACTAGCATTTCGAGCTAATACAAGCAAGTATTGACTATGGGGCAATTAATTTACGATATCGTGCAACGCATAACAACCCGTCCCCTTGGCTCAGCGGGTTCGATGTTGAAATACAAGCCAATTTAAATAAACCTGCAACAGATGTCAAACCACACACTGTTTCTCGGGGGGTCGCACATACGCACAAACGTTCGTGAGTTACACAGGTGTACCTCTAACGCCACAAACGCTTTTCTATAGATAAGAGCTAGGTATCGTACATAGCGTCAGGCCTAACAGCCGCGGGTTTATGGAACAGACAGCCATTGAAAATTGGTGGCTTCCGACATAGCATGTCCAAATGTGCCACAAACATCAATGTATCCTATACATACTACATATATGTGAACAACCATTATAGACGTATTTTTACGTAAAGCTAATAGAAAGCAGTATGAACGTTAATAACTTTTACGTGAGACAACGTTAATAGGAATGAGAAATGATCTAAAAGCCAAAATAGCATTAGAAATTAGGCATATTTTAAAGAGGTGAAGAAATGGTTACTGCTAATGTTAGATAGGTTGATTTAGCGTTTTGGATATTTGCATCATATTAGAAAATGCCTGATTATTGTCACAATATAAATTAAGCTGAACCGTCACAGCAAAACAGGGAAACAAGTACACAGGAATATTATAGTGTTTACACATAAAGTATGGATTAACTACTAACGATAAAAGCTGATGCATTCTCATTTTGACATTGTCCAGTTTAGAACAGACACGGGGCTTAGAACGCTAATTTGAGATATTCGGAAAAGCAAGCTTGATTGCAATTAATTTAATCGAAATATGGAAATATTGTAAAAAAGGCAATAGTAAGTTGACAGTTAACTAAAGAAAAATAAATTGCAACGGACAGCTTGGAACAACATTAACTTCGACCACTTATGTGGGCATAACATGGTACACTTTTCGTTATCTAACGATGTCCATCATTTTGTTTGATTCACTACTTTCCCACCCTAGTATTCAATTCTTTCTTAACTACATATTCGTTGGTATGCATACGTAAGCATATTTCAAGTGTTCTCATAAACTAGTATGCCTGCTGATTCGGAACATTGTACATGGGCGAGCAGTAAAAAGTTGTCTGGCTTTCACCCTGATCTTCTTACGGTTTGCATTTGATTTAGATCGCATGTAGCTGCGTACGTACATACACACACTTGGAATCTGTTATGGTTAGCTCCAAAAAAAAAAGAAGAACGAAGGGAAATAACTGAATGAAAGACAAAAACAAGATATACATACAGAAGGCAGTAGGAAGCATGGGCAGACTACTTCAAGTATAGAGCTGGGCCAGTCAGGTAGAAGATGAAAGTGAGGCTAGATGCGCGTCAGTGGAAACAGCTTCAGCCGTACGTCTGGACGAAAAATAAAATGGGCTGCTAAACGTAATTTTGTAAAAAGGAACTCTCCCAAGCATCAGGCCGCTTTCCGATTGTTTTTGGGAGCTTGGAACTCACAGCCCAGGTAACTCCAGCCGCCCGACGTCCTCTCAATAATTCGACTATTTCTACTATCACTGCTACCGCTACTGGTACAGCTAGTACTTCTCGTAGCTATCGTAGCACTAGCAAATTCTAGGCAAGCCTAGTTTCGAAAGAGTTTGTGAGGTCACAGGAAATATAAGCAAAGAGTAGGGCCGCGCGTTTAGAGGTGGACACTCAGACAGCGATAACGGAGAGCAAGGTCAAATTTTCTCTCCATCATGGTTTGCTGTTGACCTCGGCTTGCATGGGCTGTAGTACTGCGGCGGCGCGCTCGGCTTATGCTGAAGTCGATCAGAGGGGTAAAACGTTATAGAAAAGAGATCTCTTCGTATTTATTCTCCGACAAACCCAGGCACATTTCTATTTCGTTCGCTAGCGTTTCCCGGGCCTTCCATACAGTCTTCTATTTTGGCACAAGGCTATGCAGTAGGGCTTTAGCTTGAATGCTGTATGCAGCCGGAGGAACCGTTCGTGGCCACCGGAAAGCTTGCTCAGGCCAGCGGGAGGCAAAGAAGACGATCTCGAAGAAATGTATGTATAATACATCTTTGTATATGTATGTGTCTGTCTAGCGGAGAACAAGTCATACGTCTCCGCTTATATCAGGGCGCGCTACTGCAGGACAGTGAGTAATTTGTCATCTTAGAGATGAATAATAATAGCCATCTTTATTTCTCTTCGTTATCTCGTTATTTGGCTTTTGTTTTCTGTCGCACACAGTCTTCTCTCTGGGAAAAACAGGGTGCTTGCAACTGAGGCTCATGTAGATACCAATAATGTATTAATATTTGCGATCGTTTTTTCCAATTTCCCTCTGATTTTATGCACTCGCCCATTCAAAAGTGTACATGTGAGTGTACAGTATGCTTGAGTTTTTACACCTCGTTTAGTTTTGTATTCGGTCCTTCTTGTCCCCCCGCCCCCTTTTTCGACCCTCTGCGCGTGTTAGCCTCGAATTATGATGAATGATGCGGAGGAAGGCCAAGCCGATGCGTTACATTCTAAACTGCGTCGTTCGCTATTACAGACATTAGGAAGTTCGTACACACCTATTGCCTTTCTTTGTTCGCTTTCGTATATACACACATAGATTCTTCTTTAACAAATGTGAATAAATGTACCAGCCCAGGCCGTAGCTAGAAGTTGGTTAGTGTGCCAACAAACATAAGCCAGCAGCTTGTTCTGACCATGAATGGCCAGCCATTGTCTGTATAATACATCCTGGTGAACCCTGCTGTCTGTCCAGCTAGAAATTGCTCGACTGCATACTGCTGCCCCGAGCATAGACAAAACGGAACAGCTTTCTTTTTCCGAGGACAAAGAAACTAAACGGAAGCTCGACCAGAGATCTAGTCGAGAAACGAGGCACGATAGTGCGACAACGGACACCACAAGTAAAGCGCTAGTGGTACCAGCAGTTAGAAAGGAAGCACGTCATCCTGTCACTCAATCACGTCATTTCCTGCTGGTCGCGCTCATCCTCTTCTTCTTCCTTTTCCGCCGGGACCCGCTGGTCTTGTACGTTGTACCTTTTGCTTCTTCGTTTTTGCCTCTTGCTACTTTCGCGCACACCATCTCCGCCGCATACCCGTCCATTCTGCCTTTTTTATAAGCTCTTTTCTTCGCTTTACTTTATCTTTTCTTTGTTATCTTCTACGTCATTGCCGTCAACGTCACCTCTGCTGTCCTCTTCATCTCGTCCTTGCACCGCTACCACTTCCAACTCCGCCATCCCTTTCCCTCTCTCCTTTCCGTTACCCTCGAACTCTTCCTCTCGTCATTCCTTACCAGCCTTAATTTTGGGCGTGCGGTTGCGCCCGCTGAATCCATTTCTTGTCTAGTGCTTGCTAGCTGGCAGCAGCAGATTCGTTGTTGGCTATCCTAGCTCACCCTCGTGCAGCTACTTCTGTTGGAGCGCCAACCGCTGTGGAGTTCCTATTGTTGTCGGACCACACTCCCACTCGTCGTCTCTTGCCACGTCGCTGGTTGTCATTTGTCCGTCCTCGGCGACTGGTGTACATACAATATGGCCTTGATATCCTTCATTATTGCTTCTTTCGTCTACCTATCAGGTTCCTTCCACGCAAATCATACTCCTGTCTTTTCGGTTTCTCTATTCTTATCCATTTTCCCACCCCCCCTCCCTTGAAAAACACAACCCATAACTCACCCAATGCTAGCAGGACTCTGTGATGATAGCAGTAGCTGACCAGCGTAGGCTCTGCATGAAAAATAGGTATATACGCCACCAAGGGATCCCATGGAAATATCAGTGATAGTTAACTTCCAAGGCGCTTGTGGTCATAAGCCTATGTCGAGATATTGCCTCTAGGTGATTTAGATTGAAACGGGCATGTCTAAGTGATAATCAGTTGTTGTACTTCACACGCACTTACATATTGACAAATAAGCTGACGTTCGTAAAGATAGACTGTAGTTTACTTCTGGCTACAGGTCCGCCCACAGCATGAGGCTCGTTTTACTCCTCACACGAAGTAGAGTCCAGTTGAAAAACTTAGATGTGTTTTTGACCACTTGTAATAATAGGTTCCATCATACTCCTTACCTATCCTACCGTTCAATAGATATAACTATCATTTTCGGCTGTAATGAACATCGGCAAACCACACCGCCTTTTAACACTTACCTACCTTTAGAAAATAAGATCCTACTTTCCCTGGTTAGAGTTTTTACCATAAACATGCACTCACCAATATGACGATAAAGGAAATCGTTAAGTAGAAGAAACTGGAGAAAATAGATGACATCTAATGGCAACAGTGGTGACAACTGTGTTATTAACAGCCGTGTTCATACAGCAAACCCTATCAGCAGTGCTTACTAACCCCCGCACTCTGTGCCCTTTACGGATCCTGCAGCTTTTTCGTTCTACCTCATTGCGACTGATAGCAGGAAGAAGTGGAGATAAGAAGGAGGTGAAAAGATGCCTCCAACCAACGAAGGCTAACGCCTGGTGGACAGGGGAGTGTCACTCGCCACGATCAACACAACTATTGCTATAACATGACCATAAGTTTTGTTAGGCATACAGATACTCGGTCAGATGGGATCATCTTAGTACCTTACGCAGACTAGGCAGTTTCGCCCAGGCTGGGGGCGGGGCCAAGCCCGGTCGAAACCTCTTGAACTAGACATACCCAAAGCGTTCGATGGAGAAACACGCACAGCGAGACAGAGAGATGCAACAAAAAAAAGAACAACGATGTAGATATTTGCGTTTGTATCGTCTATGCAGATGTATGCACTCTGTCCTGCAACGGGGTGAAGGGTAGAAAACTGGTCTATCGTCAACAACGGTAGCCTTTCACTTACAAGAGCATCTAGTTGATGTGGGTCAGCTTCATGCTGTGAGGGTATGTGTTTTTATCCATCACTATATTAACGTACCAGTAACGCTGTGAGCCGAGCACACATGTAGGGGCTCGATATAATGCAGCATCATTGCTATTTACCGCATGACTCGCAAAGGTCACAGTTCTTCGGACAAACGCAGCTGATAAAAGAAGCGAACGCTAATCCCGTGCCACCTTCCGAGGGCTTCATGCTTCTGCTTTTTACTTCAGGCGTTCTTCTGTCATTGCCTCAATGAGATCGACCGCAAGCTGACCGGCAATCGGTTCCCCTATCAGACATACGTCCGATTGTGTTCATCCTCGTCTTCTGTTACCCTCAACTTCCGACTCTGCTGTAGAAAGTTCCCCAAAGCAGTCATCCAACGAAGTGGCAGGCCCGTATCCTGCCACCCTTGTTGTGAGCAAACCAACAACTAGCTGGTGACAACTATAATTGGTCTTTGTGCCACATTGTTCTTCCTAACAAAAATAGTTGTCTTAGGTTAAGCTACCCACGGCCTCAGTGTGCGGCCAACTGCAGTGAACCTGACGTATAGCGCGGCAATGTTTGCGAAGCGTCGATTAATCAGAAATATCTTATCGATGTCTTAGTTATATTGCCGTCATTTTGTCCAGCCCAAGTTCGCGCAGAGACGATCTGTTTCCCCTTGTACAACTCTTCTTATTTGTAGTGTTGCTAAACTTTAGAATTGTGTTACGACAACGGTGCAAATGCTACCCGGGATCAAAAAAATTGCGCTGTCTGTTGTCAAGATGCGTTACTGGTAAAAACGGTTTAAAGATGATTTTGTTACCTTCACTTTGGAAACGTTGACAGAATTATTGCAAATATTGATACATATCGCCGCATAAGCAGCCATGACATTGCCAATGAACTAATATCCATCATCATATAGTTTTCAAATATTTGAAGAAAATTGGGTATAAAATGAAGCTCGCTATCTGGATGCAACACAAATTCTATAGAATTTCAACGAAATTTCCAAGGCGGTTGATTATAGGTCATGGGAAGTGGATGACATACGACAGTAATGTGCGAAGAAGATTATTTCTGGCAAAGCCCCGAGCGACGTCAAAGAAGGTAATTCTGTGTGTTTGGTAACAATGACAAAAAGTCGTACATTAGGAACCGCTGCAGCTGCCGGTTGACTCAGATCTTTCCTGCCAGCAACCAGTAAGAAAACAACAAGCTATTAAACAAATCGGCCGGAACTAGCGGACAGAAGAAACGTCGCTTTCTACCATGACAACGCCGTACCATATACATCTTTAGCTACCCGGCAACAATTGAAAGAATTCGGATACGAAAGTTCAATGTATTTGTCGTGTAGCCGGGAACTTGCGACCTTAGACCGTTATTTGTTTCGTTTTCTGTCAGACACGTCTAATGTTATTATTTTCAATTTGTTGTGGGGATGCGAGGAGCCCTCGTAGCAATTTTTCGCTCAGAACCACAGAAGTCCTACATAAATAACAGCTTCGACGCTTAAGGACCGTCAGTACTTTTTTGACTACCGAACATATTTGGGGCCTTGTTGGCTTCCCGTTCCGATCGTTTCTGTCTTGGATCACCTTAAAGTATTATCGACGGCAATTTTCTTTCTACTGCTGGCTATTTTTATGCTGGAATTCGTAAGAAGGTGACGGAATAACGTGAATTAACCCCAGGACTTGGTCGAAGGCTGCAGTTCGAAGCGGATACAGCTGAACGCAGTTCAGTACCCATTTAATCTACGACCTATCGCAAATGAAATGACTGAAAATATCTTAATATAGTCTATAAAGTGCATATCGCCGTTCGAGAAGGCGTTCACACTTGCGCACGCACGCACGCACGTACGCACAGACAAAACTGAATCGAACTTCAACAAGTCCAACGCCGAACAGTAATCGTCTGAGACCAAAATTAAGCAAGCGACCTACGGAAGAATACTATATACTGCTGGTTCCCTTTTATCCAATCTATTATATATTCAGCAATGAGTTTCTCGGCATAGTAGAAATTAATTGTTAGCTGTAAAATTCCAACTGTCCAAGAAACGTTGCGTTTGCTATCACTATAAAAAAGCCGTGTACCTTTAAAGCTTCTTTGACAGACTGTTTAATATTTTTCGTATATCTACTATTATCTGACATTGCCCCTGGTTGAATTGACAATTTACCTCATACTACGCAATATTCCTTTGAGTTAGACTTGCGTATACGTAGAGACGGAGGCCACGTCAGATTTACGCATGCTTTCGTCTACGGTCAGGATATCTAAGACTGGCCAACAGAAAGATCTCGCAGCAGCTGGATGCTATGGAAACATTAGTTTGTGTTTAAATTTGCCTTTGTCGCGAACCGCCATTGACTCTGTCAGAATAGCTTATGTCAAGCTTCAAGTTGCTATGTAATGGAACGACCTTGTCCGTATTAGTTTCCTTTGACATGTCTTCTATTACAAAAGAACAGATTATTCAACTGCGATACCTGCATCACCCGGCAACCTGCTGCTCGATCGGACATTACTTCAGCCGTTAAGCTGTCGGCTTTCGTGCCCTATGTTTCGTGTGCTCATGATTTGTTAGTGCTAGTAAGAAACGCTAGGCGACAACAATTTGGATGCATCTATTCTGCTTTTTATGGATGACTCTTTTTTGAATCTCATAGCACCTCTAGCTATGCAAACTTACCACGCCAAGTACAGTAAGTAAGTAAGGAGAAAATCTTCCCTGCCCCTATTAAAGAGCCATCATAATTTTTTACGGCATTCCACAACGATCTAAAAGGTCTACGAGGTCAACGATCTAAAAGACTTGAAGACAACGAACTCGTCATAAAACGCATGCAGCGCAGGGACGCAGAAAAAGGTCACAGCGCCGACTACTATTGTGTACCGATAGGCCAACTAGCGCCAAAATAGGAAGGCCTTGGGAGAACTTGCTGAATCTCTCAGTCATAAAGAGAATCTACTGTGTCGTCGCCTTGCGTTCATGCAATCGGCTGAGACTAACTAATCACTGTTGAGTTGCCATGGGCTTGAATTTCGAACAACGGCTGAGCAACTTTGTTAAGTTAACTACCTATGCTGGTATGCTGACGTCCAACACAGGCAGGACAGAAGAACGCCATTCTGAGCTAATCCCGCGCTCGAACAAAGTGGTTTCGGCTAGTCAAACAATCAACATCAACTTAAACGCTTGTTTCTTGTAGCTGTCTTTCTTACTCGGAACCTTACCTCGAACTTCTTGAAACAACATTCCTTCAGTCCGTCGACCCAAGGACAGGGGAAGGCGCCCACTCGCGACTTAGTCGAAAAGCCCTACTTATATAGGAATGAGTAGGGCAAAAGAGTTATGCACGACAAGCTCGATCAATGGACAAACAGGATAACGTCTAGACAATTAAGTCGACAATCAATCGAATCGTTTTTTCCTCCTATACTTGGTCTATGTACGTCCCATAGAGATAATGCGACGTCCGTGTTCAACGAGGCGTTATATGGTTCCCGTCGCTAAGCCAAAAGGCCTTTTGATGTGTTAGACAGCGGAAGCGCATACGAAACAAGGGTGACACCAAAGCGTTTGGAAGATTAGTACATTTGCGCCATCTACTGCTATACCTAGTGATCGCAGAAATGAGAGATTTAAGAGAGCTCGGTAAAGATGAAGAACTAAAGTAATGCGTTGTTTCGCGGTCGACGGTCGTGTAAACAACGGACAACTACTTGTTGCGGCGCAAAGGCCTTACCATAGATAGAGAGCCCTTAAAGCACGATAAGTATAACAACGGGTAGAACATTGGAAACCATTTAAAATGCTTTTGCTCGATTGTAAGAAAGTCGTAGAGAATGTGTAAAGTAAAATGATTGCTGCTAGACACCTAAAAAAGCAATGGGTCAAGGTCCATAGAGAGAGAATTCTCACGACTTTTCTATTTAAGTCACTTTAGGCTTGTTAATAAACAATTGTTTATTAACAGGTCTAGCCCATACCTTGTACCCTGAAAGTCACAAATTACCTTAGAAAAACTTACTGAGGAACAACACGTGTATGTTACACATAAAATTACTGTAAAATTGGACGATTAGTAAGGACAGGTGGATGATCTTTACTCAGACTGGACAATAATGACCATTTTCTGAGTTGAGAGTAGTTGAGGTATCGATGCTTCGCGAAGGAAGAACACAACAAATAGCAATAGACAGCTGCGATACACACTTTCTCCATCTCGACACATGCGTAAGTCTGATTCGAGATTTGAAGCAATCCACCTTAGACAATAGCTTGCATATATTGCAACATAATTTTTACAAACATAAGCGTTATGTTTAGTTGAATTTGCCTAGGGGGAGCTAACTTTTTCCATCTGGACAGTAAGGCCGTCACTAGTAAAAGCATCCATGCATGCAGTCGCATGTTCTGTACCTGTATTGAAGTTCGAGCCAGGCTTTTTCTAGTCATAATTCAAATGGTCGACTAACCGTATTCGATTACAGCTTCTATGTGGTAGAGTGGAGACGCCGTCTTGGACCATATTGATTCCAGCTTTGCTTCCTGAGAATGTGAACCGCAGCAATGGACAATGGCTAGAAAAAGGCAGCAGTGTATTAAAACCAAAAAAATATCATATATAGCTGAAAAAATGAAATCAGCTTGGATGTGAGCTCTGTCTTATATTGGCTGCTATCGAATGTCGATATAGTTAGGACGGGCAGAAGCTCGTTTGTTTAGTGAAGAGTTCGCCTGTCGGCACTAGGTCGCACAGAAGTGATATAAAGGTTTAGGTAAAATCACATGAAGCAAACGGCCGCAGACGGTCTCGGACAGGCTACTAATTTTTTTAGACGGCAAAGTTATTTTGCTGTTGCCGCAGTACCACTCTATACTGGCCGGGGGTAAATCTTCAAGGAGAAACAAAGCATAGTATTTTTTGATACCTCGATCGATTTTTGATGCCTTTCTTACTTGCTTTTTAAGGACAAAGCTTATAGTTTTATGCCCGAGTCATTTATCATGTCAGCTATTATCGATAACGTGTAATATCGAAGCTATGCAAACTTGGCCGTATGATTGCTTGAATATATTCGGCTATTACCATGGTCTTATGCGCTACCTCCTTAAGAAGCTCCCAGAAGTTTATATGTAAGCACTAGGGTAGTAAATAGGTTTTAAATTGTGGCAAAATGCATTTTAGGCAGCGGTACTCATCCTAAACGGAGCAGTACTCGAAAATCCAGCAATAGAAAGAATGAATTTGATTTTAGACTAGCAATGACTAATGACTACATTACGTGAATCTGCCGACCCCTCTATATAGATAAAGTAATACCATACGATATAGATTACATCGAAATATAGATTTAAACATGTACCTATGGCATTCTTGTCGACTCGCCTCAGGCGTTTCTGTTGATGTCGCGACCAATGTTGTGCACAGATGCTGATATCAGACCCTTTAAGTCCACATTTCACGAAGTTCAGTGCTCTATCCTATTTAGTTATTTAAACGTTTTTAGCGTCTAGAGAATGCGTTTGTTTTCGTGAGAGCTAGAACAGCTTTCTTCAGACTATCGCTATTGAAAACACGCTTCGCACACAACGAAGCCGCGTCTCTCCGAGACTATCTTGCGATAGTGTGAAATTGTTTTGCTTATCGATACGTAATCTATTTACTATAGACACATTAGAATTGTACTTTTACGCATATCCTAATAAATATAAGAATAATTCATATTTCCCCAAGTTTATAGGGTTATTAAGTATAGCTATCAAAATACACTGTGATCAGGAATTATTTTCTCGTAGCTATACTTACATACGATCGCACACATTTACACATCGGAGATACTGCAAATGAGAAAAACATGCATGGACATCATTCGGAGTGAAGTTAGATAATATTTTGCCAATCTGCTCAGTGAAAGTATGTCTGCTGGTGCAAAACGAAAGCTCTACTAAGGACAGCTGCTCCCGTAGACATTCTTCAAGTCAGAGCGATCGTCATATAAGAATCTCGGGCCGTATTTTGCCAAGAACGTTGCATTTGGTAAGGATTTCTTGTGTTACGCAAAGAACTTCCAGAAGCGGACAGGCGTGCTTGAGTGGAAAACACTGAAGAGTACACCTGTATATTATATATATCCTTGGATCCGATTCTCTACGTATACGTCAATGCGACTTGTTCAGTTCAATATATTCCGAGCTTTGTCGAACAGAAAGAAAATGTTTTGTCATTGTGATATCACCGGGATCCTCTTCCATCACTTGAAAATATCTTACTATCTTTTTCATTCAGCTCGGTAGCTGATTTTGCCATTGTTCCGAAATAGGTTACGTTGTCTTAATATATGTAATCTATTTGGTATTTCGAGCTCATCCAAGTCCATCCTGTATTTGCATTGGAGTCGATATTCGTATAGATACAGCGTTTACTCTAAACAAAATGTTGATTTTAGTGTTACAGACAACAGCCGCATCCTCGTAAGCACCACATATACCTCTATTGGTGCAGCATATGTCTGCCAAGGTTAATGCTAATATAACTGGAGCTCAACTGGCAAAGATACGAAAAATTCGGCAAATCGCACAAATTCGAACATAACAGAGTGCATAGTTTTCGAAAATATTCTCGTTCTCTTCGAATATTTTTCACTACGTCAAGCCATTCATAAATTAATCGTTAGAACTATTTTCAGCAATAGCTTATGTCACTCTGAAAAATGCAACAGACTTAAGACGTTAGGATTCACGGTCCTAATAGAAGGGCATATGCAAATCGACACAGTCTCGTACGTGCAGGTTCGCCAGTAAAGCCTATTACTGCTATAATTATTAGCTCTTGTTGTCATTCTATTGCTGCTTCATATGGGTCCTAAAGATCGTTTCTGGCTACAGAAAACTTATATTACGCATGTAGATAGCCTAAGAACACTAACAACCGGCGAGCTAAAACGAATTACCTCATTTTAAGGCTAAGTCACCCATGAGACGACAGCTAGCAGTCATTAAGCATCTATTGTAAGGGTCATTACAACTCTGTGCTGCTTAGCTCGTAGAAAAATTAGATACAAAGCTCTCAAAATCGACATGCCTCTCCTAAGAACTTAACGGAAATAGATATCCTTTTAGCCATTTTCCACTACCCGAAGTTTATGTGATTACCCGTCTTAGAGGTATTAGATCAAACAAACAATAGCCCAGTTTGGACCCAGTGTGTTTGTTTCCATTATAATATAGTAAATCTTGCAAGAGTAAATTTAGAGCGTCATCAAGAATCGAGATAATTTGTTTAGCGTCATGAACCATTACCACTATTAGTAATCCCAGAAGGCTACGGATAATTTTTTACCTGTTACCGGAAAATGTTACAAACTTGTACTTTTAGATTCGCATATAGTAAACGTTTTTCATATCCTACAAAAATATTGAAACACAGGTTGCGTTTTCTGTTCGGCCATTAGAATTTCAAAGATTCACTGATATTTATGTTTGAGAAAAGGTCTAGTAACACGAGACCAGCGGGATATTATCACACTAAGATCATATTAGAAGTCAATGTACAGTGTATAGCTTAGTTTAAAATTGATACCATTAACTGGAAGTAAAAACTTATAGTACACAGAACCAGACAGTGAATTTATTTTTTGCGAGGTAATGGCAGCCACTATTCCTATGGTACGGCTGGACAGCCCGCCAATAATTCACATTATTAAAATGCAAATTCATTAAATTTGATTTCGTGATATTCATTAAGATGAATGAGTTGAAGCTTACAAAGCAATTTGTTTTTACAATTAATGTTGGACTGATGCTTGAATGATGCATCCAACGATATTTGCAAGCTGTCCTTTACAATCTAAATGCTTTGAAATTTGCGATTTCTGAGACAGAGTTCACAAGAGCCTCTTTCCTATAGCCAATACATATAAATATCTATTTTTTTTTTATTCATCTTATAAAATTTAAAAATTAATCAAATAGAAAAGGAAGGTCTTACCACTTACGACAATAATACCTTTAAATATTTTCGCTGTGAGAATAGTCAGAGAAATGTAGATGGACCTGTGCGACGTCCATGTAGAAGGAAGATACGGACGCCATGTCCGTATATATCTAGAATGTGGTTTCTGTTCGTTCTGCTTATAAGCAGTCATAATGGTTTTGCTTGTGGTTGGTCGTGTAAGCAGTTTAATTCTAATCATATGACGGTATATTTTGACTCGACGTTGTGTAAGGATTATCCTGAAGTTCACGATAGTCTGCTTCATCTACCTGGACTCTAGCTATAGTTGAAGTTACATAATCTCACTGTTATGTATTTCAAATAATAAACAAAGAATTATTCACGTAGAGAGATGTCGAAGATGAGGTGACAGAGGACGGGGGAAAGGAAGGGTCATCACATTATACGATAGAGCTACCAATAAGGATAATAATATCTCTTAACTCTTTCAACAAGCTGCTCAGACAATTTGTTGCGTCGATCTTCCGTTTCCCGACAACGTATACAGTATTTTTCACCAACGTAGGCCCTCATCTGATCACCGCGTCAACTTGGGTCAACACCTTTATAGCGAATACAACTAAATAATCATTAGTGTCATAAAAATTAGAAGCTTCACTTACGGCGTATACATAAAGTGCCTATATTTCAATCTAGCACGGAATTATAATCTTGTCGCACAAGATACTATAATTAAGATTTGCGATCCTCTGGAAGTTTCTAAGCGAGGCACAATCCACATATCTGCCTCATCGCCTTCTGCCGCGCCTACAAATCAGGGTTCAAATCTCTGTTGAAGTTGAAGTATTCCTGAGTACGAATCGCAGACTCAGACGTATGGAAACAGAAGGAGTAACGGCGAGCAAAAAAAGAATCGTTGTACCCAACGCCCGTCGTCCGTAGATCTTTTCGGCTTTACGCTGTTGCCAGTGTTTCCCTTTTCCAGATTCTTAGAATGCTTCTCTCCCATTAGTCCAAGCTTAGAGCTGAGCGCCTATCCAACGGGTTATTAAAGGCCACAGCCAGCACCTGAAACCCGTATAAGCCAAGAATCACGAACAAAAACGGTGCAACTGGCAGACTACTATTCAGCAGATGGACGCATCGTAATTGGAAGAACAGACGAAAACCTTAACTCCCTCCTCCTCCCCCTCGCCCTCCCCCTGTGTTACTCCGATACTCTTCTTTTTTCCTTCCAAAAGCTCCTACATCAACTGCTTCCCTTCGTTAGTTTTGTTTTGCTTTCACACTTGTTTCTACCCCATCTCGACTTGAGATATTTGGGTAGATCCCGGCGTACTCACCCCCCTCAGCCTTTATGCTTAAATTTCTACTCTACCAAGGCGCTCACCGTTTAGAGAACACTAAGACGATGGCTCCACCCGTTTTCGCTAACTGTTACGTTGGAAGTATCGACACCTTCTTTATTTGCTACTACTGTGTTCGCTATTGCTCTAACGAGGTAAATGGGCGCCTAGTAATATTACATTTCTTCTATACGCGCTTCTACTCGTATTCCTACTTTTTTTTTTATCGCCTTCATCAACGATATGGCCGTCGTAACAGCAACCCGTTGCTTAACTTAGGTCACTAGTTAAGTACCGTATAAACCACGATGAATTTCAGACGGCAGGCGCTGGCAAAATAATTGTTAGCTATGGATGCTACGTAGGATTTTCATGAATTCTAATCCGTACTGAGACATGTACTACCTTGGCTTTGATTACGCTCTGTTATCTAACTAGTTCTAATTGTCTCCAAATATACACTGCATTGATAGAGACCTGACCAAAGAACGGCTTTATCGTCTGAACGTATCCCTATAAACCGTGACAGCGCACTGACTTCATGAGTTGTTCGGTGCTAACTACTTGTAATGTCACACTATGTGTCTATAAAAGGTGTACAATGATGGCTAAGTGACACCGCAATAACTGGTGAAACCATTGACGAGCCGACAAAACGTAAGCGTCTATACCGCGAGCGACTGGATCGCCCGTCTATTTTTTGAATCTGCCCCAGCGCCGCTTGAAATTAGCCTACAAATTAAGTGTGTATCAATCGATATGGCCTGTCTGATTCGTTCTGCACCGAAGGTCGATAGTCTTGTATTGCGTTCGTGGCGTTTCGTATTTGTAGAAGGCTGCACGCCGAAAGTAGGGAGTATGCAAACAATGGTTGCAGTGCCTTGGTAAAGATTGTTTTAGTTTCAATACCATTTCCACGGCGTCTCTAAACCTATTGATGGAAGATGTTTAAGCTCAGAGCCTTAGATGAATCGAAACAATCGACTTTGCTTCCATAAGCTTACACGGATATCATGCCATAATCATAATGCTTTATTACACAAACAGAGTCTACTATACTGATTGTTCGAAGCAAGTCTCAGCGAATCACTCTAGCTTGCTAGAGAACAAAATATAGGCATTTATCCAATCGTTCGAGTCTTAGATTTTTCATTAAACTATAATAAGAATTTGGTCTTTATGAAACAACATATAATTACTATTAATTGATTTTGAAAACACACTGTAATTCGTCTACACCACGACTACGTTCGTTTGAGCTAAGTTTAAAGTGCTAATTGACCATACTATAATGTAGAAGCGATCGATTTTGATCATGATATAAGCCAAAGCCTGTTGACGAGAAGCCATGATGCAACATTTAAAGTAGTAAAAGTTATGCCAATGATTGTACAATGCGTTTATAGACATATGTTGCATAGTCGAGTAGGTTTTTTTGTTGCAGTACTTTGTGTATTTCAACAAAAACTCTTCAACTGTAAGCAGTCCTTGCTCAATCTGCCACGAGACTCTCTGCACACCCTCTACATTAGAGTAACAGTTCCAGCTACAGATCATTCATATTTGTTCAGTTAGCTTTAAAAAATAGTCCAGCCAAGTGCATTTCCCTATTATGAAAGCCGGCCCTGCTTTGTTAAAGCTCATCAAGCAGCCACCTATGTCTAGTTAATGCAATGAGCCACCCATCGTTTCGGCAGTCGCCATTTTCTGCTATGGTAAACACATTAATTAGCCTTTGCGCAACCTATGGCAGCTTCCCTCTTGATGTACTCAAATTTCTCTTATTTTCCTATTGTGTTACAATCTATATGTTAGAATATTCTAGTACTGAAAAAGATACATTTGCGGCATGTATGATTTTTTCCAGCTCGCAGACTGCATTTACTTCTTAGTACTTGTCGGTTATTTCTTTCTATGCCCTGCATATGGCTGCATCTTCGTCCACAGTATGGGGCTCCTAAGGGCCACCCGGGGGCACCAATCGGAAGGGCTTTGCGCATTTCCTGCCTGCCAAAATAGTTATTCTCATCTGTCTTGTGCGACCCGCTTCGACCGTCTCGATTCAGTGCTGCTACTGCTGGTGCCATCAGACAAAAACTAGACCCAAAACGTTATGCAACGTCAGTAGGAAATGGGGCTTATTTCGTTGTTTTTTTGGCTGTCGCTTGTTCGCCATTCAGAACTTATCTGCCTCAGTAACGACTGACGGGTACGTCGAGCGGCGACCATTCGCTTTTGGTTATCGCTTTCTCAATTTCTGGTCCGTTGCATAGTTTTCATCGGCCTATAAATAAAAGTAGTCGCTTTTTCTGCCACTCCCATGATTTCGGTGGTCATTCCCGATGTTTCCCTTTTCCCGTTCAATTACTTGCATGGACTCCGCCCTTTCCCCAGACTTCAACATATATGCATACAATACAAACATGTATACAGATTTCAAGCTTCCTTATTGGCATGTTTCCTATTACCATGTTCATCTATCTGCGCGTGGTACCAATACAGTTAGCCCGACACGAAGCTCTTAGCACGATTATTTGGCTTTCTTGTGGCCTGATTGCTTTCCTAATTTAGAGTGGAACACATGCATTCACGCAGCTGCAGTTATCATTATTATTTTTCTCACATTTCATCACCTCTACTTTACCCCGCTCCAACTAACAGACTTTTTGATCCCCTCTGTGACCACTAATCGGCCTTTCTTTTATTATTCTGAAGGATGCAACTGCAGTTACTCATTAGGGCCCGGTCGTCGTCAGTTCTCAACTTATTTGTTCCTATCGTTCGCTGTGATGGCTGCAATTCTAAATCTCCGTGAGAATTTTAGTTAATGATTATGACTCTGCTAAGCTAATTCGATATTGCCTTATGTGTTTTCCTCCAATCGCATCAATCTCTAGGGGCAGTCCTTCTCCAACTGGCTTCCGTCGTAATTTGATCATATATATAATATGTAAGCCAGAATTGAGATATCGGCAACGCGGATGACTTAGTTTTTCAGGGAGATTTCCTTAACTCTCATTCGATGGTCATGTTCGATTCCTTCAGCGGAATCGAGCCTCACTGCTTACGATACTAGCGCTTCGCGGACCGCGGCCTGCTGCTTTTGGAGAGCTTCCAGCTCGTACATTCATTTGAAGCCTGAGTACGACATGGGGTATCTGTTGCCTTTGGAGGAAGGCAGTGGCCATTTCAAACAGAAGCCGGTTCTTTTTTTGGTGGAACCAGTAAATCTCGCATGCTCATAAATAATTTGATGAGCGAGCAAATTCAGCCATCGACTGTACGAATACTTACCCTCATTCAGAAGAGACAGAATGGCACTAAATCTGTTCTATTGTCCCGCACAAAATACGTTCATTAAGCATCTAACAATCGGGCTGTTAGTGTTGTTCTATGGTACATACAAGTAAGGCGATAAGATGTACAATGATAAATTCATCACAAAGGAAAATCATTTCTAAAAAAATTCGAAACCATTATGGTCTTCACTTTATAAAATAATGGTATTTAGCACGAATCGTACCCAGCAATATTCGAACTTTGAACATGTAGCAGCTTTTACTGGGATGATTCATTCATTCATTCTTTCAGCGCAAGGAAAAAGCGCAAAAGCTCATCGTGGCCAAGGCAAACGGTTTCTTTTCGATATATGAGCTTCAGTATTCGCACTGGGAAAGCTCGCAAAGAAATTACACAGGAGCTTCTTATTTTTTTTTTCTTCAGTATAAATGGCTACGCTGTTTTTACTCTTCGTGGGATTTTCAAGGAGTCTGAAAAAAGTTATACGGAGAAGACTAACTCAAAAAAAGCTAAGAACTCATAAAAGAAACGGAAAGGACATATTTAATTATACCTATGCCTCCATTAGGAATCGGAAGGTTATTTCTGGCAACGCGTTTGTCGAATAGTTAATAAGAGCCTCAGGTCGGCCTCTTATATTAACAAAGACAAATAATCTTCGTAAATAGAAATATGCTTTCCCTTACACTGCCCTCTGAAGTAGCTTTAATCATAGACCACGTAGCTTTCTAAGCAAAGGCTAAATTAACCCTGTGTAGTCATGTTTTAATAAACAAACCGGTGAGAAGGGCGTCACGTCATTGCGCCTCTCCTGTAAAGATGAGACTATTCGAAAAGAAGTATTAGAGTACCGTGTAAATATATAGGAAAGGTTCCCTATTCACTTTAAAAAATATACATATTCCATTCAATTAGGTTCACCATGGCGAGAGTGTATATTTTTCAAGCGGTCGAATCGTCGCCTCTTTTTGCGACTTTGAAAACTTTCCACTCCTGTTTACGGTACAGGAGGAAACCGTATTGTGCATTCTTGAGTCATAACCTGCACAACTAACATAGTATATACTCGTCATAATAAGTTCGATTTGTGTGTGCCCCGGAATAACACAAAAGGGAACCCTACCATAACTGCAGTAATATAATAACAGTACTTTGTTAGTATAATTTGAGACATGTGAGCTGGTGTTGTTTCAAAACCTATGAGCACAACAACTTTTCGCGTCTTAATTAATAACGAACGAACGACAGACAGCCTTGCAAGTAAAACTAAAACACATATACGGTAGCTTTTGGAAGTGGAGGAGCGAAACTTCATACTTTCAAAGCGGTCGTTGCTGGTGAAAGCGAGTGAGTCTACGTCAATAATTGATAGGTTTTCCATTAGGTAGTTTTTCGACTTCAGCATTGAAATATACGAAATTGAAGAAGAGCTATCAAATGAAAATTTCTCTCCATGGCAAACAATAAGGCGAAATGGTACCCATATTGTAGAACAGGTCTGTACTTGTCTTCCAATTTAGTACAGCAGTGATCCTAAAGTGTGGAAAATTTGTCATCCCTAAGCTACCTTATATAAAGATTCTACACAGCCAACGTCCTGTGCAAATGAGTTTTACCTCGAGCTAGCGGTTGGACAGGCGGGCATAACAATTGCCGCAAATCATCTTGGCATTTAGGCGCGAGGCAGTCGGATAGGAACGTGGAAAAGAATTGTTGACGTCATTCTTCCTTGGGGCTTGGAACAAAGTAGGATAGGTAGATTAATGGGTGGCAAATAGCAATCAGATTGAGATAGTTGTAACTGAATTTATAGAAGTATTTATTCATGGTACCGCCTAACTCTGAATCGTTACGGTACGACAGCAATTTTGGGGGTTTCCGATGAGAAATGGCGGATGAGGGGTATAGGCACATGTCAGTCATTTTTTCAGTCAGTCTCAGCAAAGGATACGATTTAGAGGACGGCAATACCGCGTCGGGTGAAAGTAGTGGACGAATTCGTCGTACTCATTTCCATAGGAGCCTTTTGATTGCTGCAAAATAGGGATAATTTCTATCTTTGCTTTGATTAGGGGTGTGTAGCGTAGCAGTGATGATGTCGCTCCGACGCAAACCGGTATCGACAGAAGGCTTCTGTTCTGTTTGTTGGTGTAATTTTTGCATAATTTTGGGGAAGCTATATTTGTCAATAGCTTTGTCAAGCCGCAAAATATTTGTCCACAGACCTGGTCTTTTCCGCATCCAACAAAACACTAAATAACTAAATGCAATAGTGAGTATACCCGTCCGCGGTGAAGGGCCGGCAGTGGGCTGTAAGTCGAAGCACACGGACCCACTCAAAAAAAAGAGAGAGAAAAAGAAAAACATGGGTCAGATAATTACTTTCCTATTTTGTACATCCAACTTCAAAGGTCTGTAGAACAATTGACTGGACAAAGCAGACCGTGAAAAATCAAGCCTACTAAATATTGCACGTAAGACAAATGGTCATTTTTCTTTAACCTGAGATAATGACTTAAGACAGGGCTAATTGGATGCTAATTACGAAAAGTTTTATTATTTAGTATAATAAAGTAAATTAAATGCCTACCAACATGACTAAGGGGAAAGAAATATGGATCAGGTACTACGTTCTAGTTATAATTATGCTTTCAAGCTAAATTTACATAGAGTGATATACGAGGAAACATTTAGTAAACGTAGAGCAAAGCTTTATCTTCGTCCATTCGTCTATATCCATTATAAATAATAATAATAGTAATATTAGTGAGGATTAGGTTAAATACCGTACTCAAATCAATTTCACTAGTTTTTAAAACTAATAAAATAGATCTTTTCTCAAATGACCAAAATCATGAACATAGTTTTCTATAAAATTTTAGGTTGCCCTGAGATACTAGATGCTTAATAATATGTTTTTAGTTTTTAGCCGATTCTCAACCTAAAAACCTTCCAGCTCTGGAATCTATTGGACTTTACTGTTACATTAAACCGTAAAGCGCGTCGCCTCTTTGTATTTTTCCATTATCATATCACTGGCATATAGGAATATTGCTTTTCTTCCCCGTAAAAAACCTTCGCAGCGATTTGCTTCTGATCCTACGGTTATTATTTATCATTTATAATTATTGTACTGCTAGTCAAACGACATGCAAAAGAAGCTACTAAACGCTTAAGTTCAACCTGTCAAGAAAAAGTTTAATTGAACTATTGCAGAGGTTAATCCTAGTCATAAATTATCTGACAGCGAATAGAACGCTCTTTTTTTTTTAGAAAACAGCGGTCGTATAATGTCTATTTTCCTTGCTGTGCAGTTCCTCCCGGCACGATTCATTTAGCTAGGGACAAGTCTTAGGGAGCATTGTCGATTTAAGCCACCTTTGATGTAAACGTAATAGCGGTGATAAAAACGGTAATAACAAATAAATAGTACTAGAATTGTGCTATTTTGGGCAGCGCTCTGTCTGAACCAATTGGATTAGTGTCCAATGGCAAAGTCAAGAAGCTTATCGTGTATTTAAGCTGATGATCAACTGGGCAGCTTTAGTAGTACAACTTTCAAGCGGTAAAGTGGCTCGGAAAATCATTTTAAATAAGCTTGGTGCCGCTTAGCAGTTTCTCCTGTATTGACTTTAACGATATATAGAAAAATGTAAAAAATATAACCTTGGCAACATTTTTAGAAATTTCATTTCAAGCCAGTGCACCGGTGGGTCAACAATTAAAGTTAATGTAGAATCGTTAGTTAATTAATTAACAATTAATTAACTAATGATTCTAAAAAAGTTCAATATTAATTAATGAACAAAACAAAAATGCTAAGATCAACGTTGCTTGTACTAGAGTTACCTCGCTGCTCTGATGTCTAGTAGAAACAATGCAAATGCGCCCCAACCACTTCTGACAGGTTTTTGACGTAAATATTAAAAAAACATGTGCGATATACGTGTGTACCTTTACGAATGCGTATAGACACAGTTAAGCTTTCTATGGCCGTCTGCTTATTATACACAAATAAAGTAAAAAAAGATACAAATGTAATGAAATGATGATAACCCTGAAAAGACAGCTATGAATCAGCCCGAAAGATTTGGAGTTTGAACTTTCTTGCAAAAAAATAAACTCTTGTGAAGTTATCACCTTCAAAGCGAACATCGAGAAACGGCAAAATAAAGGAGCAAAAGGATTAACTGTAAACCCTGTGCTTACCAACCCTTTCAGCGTTAAAAACGTTTATAGGTTTATCTTTATTAAAATTTAGGTTTTACTCTTTATTCGGTCATCTGTTGGCAGTCTTAACATTAAGACATTTATATTATATATTATCATTGCTAAATAAAATAGCGCGCAAAACAGGTCCCTTCATCATCTTTGTCGTCATTCTCATCGTCTCGTTTCTCCCGTGCTTTTGTTCTTGCTGTTTTCTTTTTCGTTCATTCTCCGTAATACGATTCTTTGCAGTGATTTGTTTATATTATTATTACCATTTCATTTTATTATGAGATTTTCATTTAAGGATCCTCATGCCACAAAAACCTCGAACGTGGCAGCGATTGTTTTAAACGCGCTCCAATTCCACATCTTCTTTTTTTCCTCTGCTCAACGCAGTAGAGCAGACGACGCACCTATTTCTTAGGGATAGAAAAGCGCCAGGGACACAACACTTAATAATTTACATAGAGGGAAGCTGCGACGAACTGCCCTACCACAGCGCTAGGCTATCGGCGGTGGCCCATGGAGGTAATCAGTATTGCCGTAGTCACCGCCTCGCGCAGAACGAGGCGCTTACACGGCCATATGTAGTGTATCTATTTGTTTCTCCTTCTTTATCTTTATCTCTTGATTTTTGCTTTCTTTCTTTCTTTCCCTCCAAGATCTTCAAATTCTTTCGATTTTTCTCATTCAAGCTTTTTCCAATCCTACAACCGCGTCGTATGTAGCGACGGTGTTGATGATATCATTTAACTCTCGGCCGCTGTTGGCGCTGCTGCAGGAGTGGGCCGACGCAGATTGGGTCGAGGCCGGTTATTCGCGAAAAGCGCACCGCGTTGCCTTTGTCGAGGTCGTGAAGGTCCTGATGTTGTTGCGGGACTCTCGGTCACCTCCGCATCGCCAGTTTCCTCAACCTATGACAAATAACAGTTTTACCTTAGCTATTTAAGTAAGCTCGTAGCTGTATGTCCAACACAGTGCAGTACGCTCTATATAGAGAAAAAAACTAGAAGAGCGTCTGAGAAGCTGGCACGGTCCTCATCAAATCTTATCTATCTGCCTAGTTGCGGTTCGGAGTTGAATATATAGGAAAACTGACGCAAAGCCTTTTTAGCTCAGTGCATTTTTTTTAAAGGATGTACACAGAGTCTATAAAGGCAACCTGGAGTTAATTTTTAATGATTTGAAGTTTGATAATAACCGTTTTTTCCAGTAAGTACAGGAGACTGCAGTGTAGTCCTGAAATACCTAAGTTAACTGCTACTAATAGAAAATAAATAAAAAATTTGCAACACACTGCTACAATCGTATCAAATAAATATACGAGAAACGTTTTCAGTAAATGATATAGTCGTGAATAACAAATTAATATATCGCAAAAGCACTTATACGTTGTAAATATCGGTAGAGAATGTATCAAGTTCCTATGAAATTTGGCCTGACTTCTAATCAAGTATAGGCTGATTAACTAATTATACCTTTGTTTCTTCAGTCCTGGCTACAGGAGCTTCCGTCTTTGGAGCCTCTTCTTGACCTGTTTTGTCCTTTTCCTCACCAGCTTCGATTGTCTCTTCTTGCTGCTTCTTCACTATGAACGAAATATACGATCAGTCATAATTAGGGTATTAGTTATAATACTAATAATACAATTAATTATAAAAGAAGGAAAAAGAAACTCAAATGAAGTCATATGATATCTACAGCAACTTTTTGGCTACTGCCAGCAAAGGTGAATAAATAAAATTTTTTTTATTTAATTAAGATTTCTACATGGTATACATTTTTTTCTGTAATGTATCTACGCAATTAACACAAAATAGAAAGAGAGAATCAGTTCACTTTATACAAGTTCAAAGATCAGTCTGTTTGATAGAAATTTAGACGGAACAGCGATGCTTTAAGTGGCGACTTAAAGTTCGCGGTATATAAATTATGAGCTATCGGTCGAAGTAAACATTAACCATACTTAAAGAATAACACGTCGAGCTTTTTTTACCGAAAACCAGAATGAAACCTTTTTATACCGTTCATTGTTCCAATTCCGCTTGGAAGCAACTAACGATTAGCGGTAAAGATACGGCGCCTATAAATTTTACTACACCAAGTCTGACGCTGTTTTTGTTCAAATCCAGAGTTATCTAAAACTTTATCACGCAGTTGTTATTACAACTATAGAAAACTAGACAGAATTCAATCAAAGAATAACTATTTACCTTTTTAGGATTCGCCGAAAATATATTCGAAATTATACGTTTTAAGGCGTTAACACTTGGATCGATTACTTGAAGAGGCAAGTTTTCGATTTTTTTTTTTAAACCTTTGACCTGTTTCGGCTTGAAAATGATATATAACGTGCGCGTCGCGTAAAATCAAAGGAAATTTACTCTGAAGAACACAACAAAACGATCGCAATTATTTATGACGCATATTCTTCACCCTTGTCTTATTTTTTGTCCCCTTTTATACCATTTCCTTCATTTTGTCCTTGTTTCTATAACACATTCGCCGCTCACTATTTCTAACGCGCTAAGACACGAGATCGACAACATCAGTACAATAGCCTTAGAAGAAACTACACCAGAAGCGGCCGTTATAGTTGCTGCAACCGTGGCAAGCAACATGCTGCGGGAAGGTCTACCTCCCCCAACTCATTGCACCAGGATGTTGCCGAGCGGGCCTCAAGGACACATTAAGAGCTCTCAATCTAACGACCTATCTCTATTATGGATCGTAATAATATATGATGGCTGTCAGGAGAGCAAGCATCAACAACGAAGAGGGCTAATGATACCTCTGGGGATTGGCTTAGTTGAGAAAGAACCACCGACAACGAAAGGAAACGACTGCCATCTCGCCGAAAGCTAGCGGCTTCTTTCTTTTTCAGACTCTCTATATGTCGTGGCAAAGTGAGACTAGCTTGTTGTTTGTGTCCATTCTGTATGCTCAACAATATGATGCTATGACGAAAACAGCTCCCTTACAAATTTCCTCATTCAGTACATGCGTAATAACATACAATTAGCGACGGCAAGGTATAGACAAATTGTGGAGTTGTATGATATCACTCGTTTTATGTCTAAGAGACTGACGCTCACCAGAGTATAACAAAAAAAGTATTATTTTTAGAGGATGAGGCTAACATCGTACCTGGTCTTCTGCCAGGCCTTGGCCGAGGTCCTCGAATTCCCTGTCCCTTTCCAAAGAGGCCGCCAGCGGTTCCTCTTGTGGGAAGGGGCTTCTTCGTTGGTGCTGTGGTTGTGGTTTCTGCACTGGAAGCTGCCGGTGCTTGGACGGTTGTTCGTTTTGAACCACGACGCGGGCCGCCTCCGAAACGCTTTCTGGTAGGCTTCGTTTCCGTATCGGATGCAGCCGTCGTTGTGGAAGATTCGTCTCTGTTCTCTTCGGTGTCATCTTTGGGTGCTTCCGTTGAAGGCCTCCTTCGGCCTCCGCTCAGCCGAGATGGTCTAGTGGGACGTGGTTTTCGCGACACCGTAGTTCTCTTTGATGGAACATTAGTCGTTGTTGTGGATGTTGTTGTAGTTCTCCTTCGAGATCCCCCAGAAGGCCTTGGAGGACGAGTTCGGCGGTTTCCAATACCCTTTTTAGGCGATGCCTCGGTGGTGGACGTCGTCGAAGGCTCCTCGGTAGTTGTAGTGGTAGTCGTTGAAGTTGTCGTTGACGTAGTAACTGTCGAAGTTGAGGAAATTAATGCAGGTTGGCCAGAAGGAACGGAGACGGCGTCAGAGTTGAGTCGGGCCCCGGATGGAGCCACAATATGGTCGGTATCTGCCGATTCACCAACGGCTGCTACTGAAATGTTTTATAGCAAATTAAAAGGGACAAGATTCAAAATTGGTCTCGGGCGAGATTAAGTTAATAATTAACGGCAACATATTATTTATTTGCAAAATGTAACCGACAAATGGACTTAAGTAACAATACCAACTGGTTACAAACATATGTACAGGATAGATAACAGTAATTATTTTATTTATTAAAAATTTCATTTTGAATGGTTGGTCATATACTTACGAAGTATTCGAAATAAGCAAAGACAAAGTGTACTTAAGTAGAGATTTGTACATATCATACAAACTTCGAATCAACTTACGGGTGGATGAAGCAGTTGCCGTAACTACGCTTTCCTGCGAATTAACCTTCAAGCTAGGTGTGGCTGTTGATGAGGTCGTGGCACCGCTAAATTGCGACAGTGACGCGCTGCTCGAAACTGTCTTAGGCTGGAAACGAGTCGACGGCGTTTTGTCGACGTTGTCAAACGAGTCTAGGGAATCGACAGGCTGTTCCTTTGCGGTATCGTTTTTTCTATCATCATCATAATAATAGTAATAATAGACGACATATTCTTCTTTCTTTCCATCCTTGTCTTTTGTCACAGTTTTTTGTACGACCTGAACAGGCTTCTGATTTCCAGATTGACCGGCAGATTTTCCCTATATAAAGAACAGCAATAAACATGCTATGTAAAGAAGGTCAAGGTGTGTTTACAAATGTGACCTTACTCCAACGTATTATTACAACTGTTGCTCGTAAAACATAATTTATTAATTGTGCAGTAAAAAGTGGTGCAGTCATTGAATCGGTGACCCACGTCAAATCAGCTTTTTCACGACTGGTACGCCATACGCGGCCTTTCTCTGTCTCTACCTCATTTTCTCTTCTCTTTGCCACTTTAGCGCGGAGACCGACGTCCTCATTTGGACGACAACGGGAAGAGCACAGTAAGCGAATGGGTAAAATAGGGGGTGGCCGAAATCGAAATTCGGAACCCCATCCCAACTGCTTGCCTCGTAAGGTCGTAACATGCGATGTCGATATTGGAACAAAATGAAGGGACTGAGCCAAAACCAGTAAGTCCAGTGATATTGCGAATACAGTAAGCCGGATGCGATTTAAAAGATGTAACGAAGAACAGAGCGATCACTGTTCAGAATGATATGAAAATAATTACCTGTCTATCGGTGTTCTCGACCGATGATGTTGACGACACGCTCATATGGCTCTTCTGAACGGCCGGCGTCGATGTTTCGATAGCAGAGGTGGCCGAGAACGGATGCTGAGTCGCGGCCTGAGGGATCAAGCAGTCATTAGTATCGCTAGCGCTTAAAGCCTTTAAGCAGGACCTATGTAGAAGGACAGGTTGAAGGAAAAGTGCCTGACGTCGACTGCTGGGGTCGTTCGTCACGCGTTGCGAGGTTTACGTCAGATCATACGCCTCATTTCTTGCTTGCTCTATTCCCACAAAGTCCAAAATTATCAGTCGTAAGCTCCGTCATCACAACGATCTTGGTATAAGTTCTGTGCTATACCTCTCCTCGTTGTCAATGTCGGTAAAATAATAGGCACTATTGTTGATTCTTTATTGTACTCTTCGCTCTATTAGATAAGTTACCTTCAACTTATCGAGGTCAAAAATGCATAAACGAATAAAAATGTGCTGCAAAAGTCTATGAAACGTTCGTTCATTTTCATTGTGAATCAACATACGACATGCGAAGAAAGTGTCGGGTAGGAGAGTTCCTCGTAACGACAATAATCATATTCGTGCGTAATGCTTACTGTAGTCGAATGGAAAGGCATTACGGCACCGAAGTGTAACGTAGTGTTATTGCAATTTTTATTATAAATCGGAACTTCGGTTATAAAGAGTCTTGGATTTATCCCAAGTGCGTATATATGGCGTGCATATGCGCGTTTCCTTTACTGTTCTACGGCCTACGGTTATAAGTAAGGCTAATGCACACACCTGCTAATAGTGGAGCTACGAGCCATTATTACCAGCCAGGACCGCCGGCGTAAACATAGCAGGAGCATTTAAACTCGATCAACTATATAACAGTTGTTAAAGAATATATACGTGGAGAATGTGAGCCTTTGACTGCCCAAAACCCTCGCTCTTCGGCGTTTTTATTCTCCTACCAAGTAGCCTTCGCCGACCATCAGCAAACAGCATATAAATTTGTCATCATCGCTTATCACCATCCACAAATTACTGGCATTCTCCTTAACTGATAAAGAACGCACAGCGCTCTCTGCCTGTATACCTTGTCCGTTTCACTCTCCCTTCATCGTCTTCTTCTGTTTACATACACGACACGTTTCTGCTAGCACTTCGTACGCTGTTTACCTCTGTGGCTGTCGTGGTTGTGGATGGTCTAGAAGTTGTTGTTGTTGTTGTTGTTGATGTTGTTGTCGTTGCTGTGGTACTTCGGACCGCACTTGTCGGCGCCTCGTACTCCTGCAGTTGTTGTTGTTGTTCATATGAATACTCGGAGTCATCGACATCTTCCTGTGGGACAGGATGTTGAGGTACGTGTCTTTGTTGTTGAACTGGAACGCTGGCAGTTGGCGCCTGGTAGTCGGTATAGTACTGGTTGGGATATTGTTCCTGATACTGTTGGTACTGGTGGGGGCCTCGAACCTAATAATCAAATCATCGTGTTCGCGTGCGACGGGATCGGACGTAACGGTACGGTAGTTGTTGCGTTACTACTGTGCTACTATGTTTAAACACATGTCAAATATAATCACATATCGAATGCGTATATAATACTATGTGCATTATTATGTATACTTACCACAAATGATAAGTGATTGCAGCCTTGGTATCTACCTACAGTAATTTAGGCGTATTAACGGTAGAAGACGGTATCCATGTGTATATACATATATATATATATATATGGTGCTTTACACCTCTCTTAGGTTCTAGTCTAGTTTATACAAAATGTACGAGAACCGTAATTTGCGTAGTTGCGTGATAGCTGTTGGGACGCAAGAGTGATTCTCGGTACTTAGATGTGCTGTTCGTTGGGCTTCTGCTATTTTTATCGAATCGTTTTCGTAGCGAAAGCATTAGCTTGCAGCGAGCTTTGCTCAGGTGCCGCAATGACTCCCCGCAGACTGATTTTTCTTGAGGCGTACAGCATTGCCAAAGGTCTCAACGAGTCTGTTTCCGCACGCCGCTCGCCATCGGCAAATCCCCAGGCAGCTTTGTATCCTCTCAATTCTTGAAGCTTTTCCTCAAGTAGAGTGTTGTTAAGACTGCTAAGTCTTACTAGCATTTCTGTCAATGTTATGCTTGTACTTTCTCTAAGGAGAGCGAGAATGCATAAGCATCGTGAGAATATTACGGCAAAAGGATCCCCAAAACAAAGAAAAGATCTTTGCTATGGAGAATACCAATTGTTAGGATGCTCGTTCTGCAGCCGATTATTAATGTTATTCTCATTGAAATCCAAAATTTCACTGATATGGTTAATTATACCTGATATTCGAGAATTTTTTGGCAGACCTTTCTACAGACCGTATGAACCGATTGTTTTTTGGCTATCCCCTCACGAAAGGGCGTTCGTACGTCATGTATAATAGTTTCCAGGAAAACAGAAAGCCCAAAAGTTCACCCCACCCCACCCCCCCACCCTCCCCCTCCCCCTCTTCACACCCTCTCGATCTGTGCTAATTTTATGTGTCTCAAAGCTATCTTTTTGATGTGTGCTTTGTTTCTAGTCGCACTAAATCAACTTTGCTCGTCGTCTATGAGTTAAAATTAATTATCACTGTAATATAAGGAATAACAATGAAGTTTCTTCACTGTTGTTTTTTGATTCTGTTTATTTTACCTATGTATCGTTAAGAAAACTCCTCATGCCTCATGAACATTTAGTTTCCTATTATCTGAGAGGTAATAAAACCCGTTCTTTTAAAGGGATCACATGAATTACTGCACTGCTGAAAATGCCATAATTTACGTTCATAAATACGGAACCTATTCCGTGTAAGAAACTTTTTTTGTGTAAGAAATGTTTTGCCTAGACTATCACAATAAGTATCCGTGTCATAAAAAATGAAAGCTAATGTAATTCAAAGAAAGCAAAATGGCGAAGAAGAGTTATTGAAACAATTCTGACCATCGCACCGATCTGTTGAAACGCCCAAATTCAATATGCGGTTTGATATAACTATCATAGATTTTATTGATACGAGAACGATGCGACATTTTGTGCATTAAACATTTTTCCTTGTGTTCATAAACTCTACTTACTCAATTAGGCCGTTTCTACTGAATTAAAATATACTTACAACATAATTACGGTACAATTTTATCGCCTCGAGGAAAGCCGCAATGTCATTCTGTACTCTATGGCATCTAGCGTTAAGCCGCTTATTACGGAAAAATAAAGCAGAAGCATTGCTTGTACTCAGCTAATAGCATTTCTATGATAATATCACTACTGTTTTTTTTTTATGTAGCAGAAAAATAGCTGTGTACCCGTCTTATATAATAAGAAATTCTGAATAAGATAACGGCCATGAAGGAACCGTTTTGATTAATACCAGCGATTCATATCACACTGTTCGTCTACCGAGCTTTCTCAATAGAACGACTAGCAGTCAGGCGAATGTAGTTCTTCTAACCTCAACTGTCGCTTCCTCCGCTATAACAACGCATAGTTACGGCACCCACTAGTTTGACAAACATGTTTGTTTTGTTACTTAGCGGTAGTCGCAGACCCTTTACCAGAAGGTCGAAAGCTAATGATAGACATACGTCAAGATGATTCCGCTATGTGCTGAAAGGTTTGCATTGACACGGCACAAACAAAAAACGCGACAATATCGGGTTCCAAAAACCAAAAAACAAGTAGCAGAACTAACGAAGACGAACGACACAGAACGACAAATATTCCTTTTCAATGGTGGTTCAGTTTTATGCATTATATCTAGGTCGTGGCCTGCCAGCGCACTGGCTGCGTGCTGTCGGTTGTCCTACAAAAAAGTAGCCATCGATTATACCATAAAGAAAAATGGTGTTCATTAGAATCGAGCACGATAACAGATCGACATGGATAATTAAACTGTGATCACAGACCAATGGGTGACGGCTGACATCTAAACGATGTGTCAGGGAACGAATAACGGAACATGTCAGAAGCCAGGTCTGTGCGATACTTGTGCATGTGTATGTTATCAAGGGTCGACTGTGTGGACATTCTTGATTATAGAGCACAATCTAGCCAGCCATTAGTGAGAAGTATCGAACTAAAAATATACCTAGAAGTCGCTGGGGAAATCCTTCCATTCGGATGCGTGAATACATCTACAATTAAATTTCAAATAGGGTATTGACATCCTCTGCGAGCTAAAATCAGGATCAATTTCGGATTTCGAGAAAAATGGTATTGTTCAACGTCGGTCAAACCCACACCAAATAGCACAGAGGCCTATGAAGCTACATTAACTGTCTGAATAAACAACAGGCGTTGTCCTCTACTTGTATTTAGGCCCATTCTAAATTAGTTCTAAAGCAACGTTCGGCACATTTTTAAGCTTGAAGAGCACCCTTTTTTCCGAGTAAGCAGTTATATCGTACAATGGACAGGAAGTAGAAACCGCTGAGGCGTCACTTAAAGGAGGACTGAGAAGACAATCTCAAAGTAATTATGATTATTTTCGCTAGATAAATAAGCAAGGTTGGTAAGTTTTATACGACCCTCGTTAACTCTTGCTTGTCTATATAACTATGTCCAAAATAATCCTATCGCGAAATGTGAAATGTAAAGGTTTGGCCTAAAAACCCATAAACTCAGTATTTGCCGACGCACCCTTGAAGCCATGGACCAGGTCTTTACAAACAGTTTAAACAAAACGTTCTTTACCATACGATCAGTGTGTCTAAGACGTGTGACTCAGTGGCTGTGTGGTTATCTGACAAACCACTAGTGACATATAAGACAGAACGTGGGATAAAGCGCGCGAAAGATGACGGTCAAGCGCCACATGGGTTGGCATATACTTATCTAAAGACGCAGATTTTCTACAAAAGCTCTTTCTCAATATAATTCGAGCTCACATAATCATGCTGACATGCGACACTACTGCCCAAAAATAAAAACAAGCGTAACTCCTGGCACCGATATGGTGAAACGGATATTAACGATGAAGCTTTCTGAAATTCGACTTCGGGAAGAGGAATCAGCACCAAATACAGTTTCTTTGACGAATTTTATCTGAAGATTAAGGGAAGTATCTCAAAACGTTCATCCCATATATTTTATATAGCAGATTATGAAAGACGATACAACTTCTTAAGCGTTTGTCAGAGCTTTCTTCGCTATTCGGATACCAAGTGACACACACGCTACGCTCGCTCTAAGATCGTTGCTGACCCTTAGGTTGTCGTTAGTTCTTGAAGAAGTTTCCGATAGACAACAGATCCTAATGAGGTATAACACCTGACTTGTCTCATCGTCTGCGGCCTAGATGGCCTTTTTTTCGATACTCGAGGTTCACACGATCCTGGCTCGTCCGACACAAAAGGCCATTGTGTCATTTTAGCACCAATAAAAAATACCATATTTTTGAGTTCACGTGATTTACCGACCTGTTGGTATGGATGCAGCTGTTGCGGTTGCTGATATATCTGTTGGGTCTGCTGCTGCTGCTGATTTGGAGGTAGAGCCCGTACAAATACATTGTAATCATCCGCTCCCTGTGCTTGCGCGTGGCTTGTACCTACAGCGAGAACGAGCACGAAGTACGTTACCCTTTGGTAAGGTACCCTTAAGGTTGGCCGTTTCACCCTTAGTCTGTAAGACAGAAAGACGAAACACTCAAACTGAGCCGTCTAATTTGAACCAGACTGTATACACCAATTTAGAGATAAATCATTAAGTACAAAGATGTTCCTGCTAAGTTTTTTGATTAAATAAGTAGCTGCAGCTTAGTAACTAGTTAAATATAGAATACATATATTTGAAAGAAGTCATAAATTTGAAATCTACCAGGTGTTGTATACAAACTAAAAAGATATAACGAGCGATAGCTGATCTAGGTGATATAAGAGTTCAGGTATGCGTACGGGGCGAACTGCTTTACTTTAGTTTTAATCTATGGCGAACATATTGAACCGTTATCATGAATGAAGCACATTTCGGGAATGTAGAAAATCGACTGCATTTCCTCGCCTTCGGAGCAACTGTTATCCATTTAATACGACAGAATGACCTCCAGACCACTATTTACGAATGCGTGAAGTCGCTTAAGTAATAAGCTCTTTCAACTTAAAGCATAACTTCAATAGGAACATCTGAAGAGTTTTGTGTCTATTATGGTGGATTGTATCAGTTCTGTTAGACACAAATAGCATTAGACAATCATCGATGGCTATGAAATCGGCAATTTCCCATAGCAGAATGACAGGAAGAACTATTGTTTTAAAAATAGTCCACTTTGTATCTACTATTATTGCTCCTCATGCGGAAACGATTTCCACATGTGTGTTCCATAAAATGGATGTGTATTTTCAGAAAGTGCCCATAAAATTGACTATGTGCGTTCGGCTGAAGTGTGCTTCTGACCGCTGAAGGAAGCCGTAAATTGATAATACCTAATAAAGTTTAACAACTCTATGGCGCATATTTTCGGTAACTGGGTTGGGAATTTGAAGTAAATAATTTAAACGGAAAGTTCATCATTTGCTGGAGTAATATAGTAAGGGAATAGACAAGTCCTTTAGAAAGTAAGTATTGTGCTTATTAATATTTTCGTTTGGACGTCTGCAGTTAAAATTTGTTACGGTACACCTTAGTTAAGAGGCCTACCTTGTTTCATTCGCTTCAAAAACTTTAACAAAAGTATCGTTGTATCTTTTCAGTTTCTTTATGTTGATTGTGTTTGTCAGTCGAGCTACCTAGATACTTAAACCATTATATTATTAGCCAAAAGCTAACTTAGTTTATCGTTGGTTGTTCTGTTATAGACTGCAGGCCATCCAAAAATAAGGACTTTTATCTTGACATAAATTTCCAACTTCGCTGTTGCTTCACTCGTATACAACCGGCCGTTCACTATTCCGCTGTCTGTCTTTTAATGTCTTATTTTGGCCGTTCTGCCCCCCCCCCCCCCCGTGTTGTTTTTTGTATAATATTTCTTACGACACCTAAATTGGGACATACTTTGGCGTGCTAACTCGCCACAATAGAAGATGTATGCGAAAATAAGTTATCCAATCTTTCTGCATTGAGTGATTCCCCCCAAGATCAAAAGCCTCTTTCTGAAATCGACAGTTTACGTTAATCCCGGCTTTAACGTGGCTTCTGAAAAATTTAAAAAAAGATTTCCACGAGGCAAACCAAAAGGTCTTCAGTAGAGTTTAGATTTAAAGGGCTTAACAATCTATCGAACTTGGTTGTCCAACGTTTAACCTTCTTAGCCTTTGCACTCTTTTACAGCTTTGAAATTTTTTGTTTTTTTTAAACCTTTGCATCTTTGCAATATTTAGTTTTTTATCTACCCAGAATGTAATTCAGCTTCCATTTCTCGGACGTAGCGTACTTGAACGAACCTTTAGCGGATCTATACCTATTACGGTTGCCTGATGCGCTGTTCCTATTAAAACATAATTTTCGGATTAAAGAAGAAACATTTTCCCGATTTAGGAACTAGTTCTAAGCACATGTTTAAAAAGAGCTCCACATGCAAATTGTTATATCAGAATTTTTACGTCGTTTCGACTGTGAGGATATGCATATATATGTATATACAATTTTATCCTATGAATTCCCGGAAATCAGATGTATGTAATGCGCGAAGTTGAGGTGCATTAGAAACCTTCGTACATATTGCTCGGGTTTCTCGATTATTAAGCACCGGTCTTTAATACGAGAATAAGGGTACTGATCTCTGATGCTCTGCATAAATACTATTGTATAAGAAATTTAGAAAAACCTGTATATTGCTTGTAACCTGTACAAATCTGCTCTATGAATGAGGTAAGATGGTTACTCTGAGAAATATTTTCCCTTCTTTCAAGAAAAATTACACTGATTTTAGTTACTTATAGGATCCAACGCTAAGATAGACCTCTACTATAACCTAATTTTTCTACCGTACGCGGCTATTGTTTGTACTCTTTCTTTTGATCCTGTCCTCCTCTGTTCTTTTACTACCGCTTTTTGTACTACGTAGACAACCGCAATGCTATCATACATCATACGGTTACGTTTATATTTACCTGTTCTTCAAATATATCTTTGAATAGTGCTAACTGTTATTTTACCTTTTCAGGCAGCATATGGTCGCATTGCTATAGATATGAGTCTTATTACTATCGTTATTCTCGCCTGCATTTACATTATTACGCCGTACTTATATGTTGCGAATATCAACAAACCAGTATCTCAGGCCGGTTGTACGGTTCTGTTACGGCGGCCGATACCTGCGTTTACACGTTGCGTTGTGCCCCTCATAGACCACTCCCGATCTCTAACATAACACTTCTATATGTATGCATATTCATCTGCTCATATATATAGGCGATGCATGGCTGTCTATAGGTATTGACGTGGCACAATACCGTTGGCTGTTTCACCAGAATCGGCTTAGCTGCTCTGTGCTTGAGCTACTTCTGAACTTCTAAGCCTTTCAGCAGATTGGCAGAAATATTGAACGGGCAGAAGACGTTCGACTGTTGACGCTATACAGATAAAATGGGGAAGGTTAGCTAAAAGCTGACGGAGCGCAAGCATATTTTACTGGCTTTATTTCTCAACGTAAGGTACTAACTGTACGCAATAAGATCAAAGTGTTTACTGGAATTGCTTGTATTGCTAAGGGTTGATTGGCATCGTTTTCTGCGTCGCGTCTGTCAAGCTTTCCACCTGCCCCCAACTCGGTCTTCCGACCTCATATAGAATGGCTCTTTCGAAAATGAATTCCACTACGCCACTGATTTTTATAAAAAGAACTTGGCTTTTGCCCACTTGCATGACCGATGAATCCTTGCGCACCTAATCGAAGAATATGCATCCATGACTCTTTTCGTTGCGTCCACGCGGAAGGATCCGCTGTTCTTTATGGAAGTTTTTAGCTCCCCGTGGTATCAAAGCAAAGCGTTACCGGCAGGTTGGTCATCACATCCAAAATATAGCTAGTTACAATGTATTTCTCAGTACCGTACCTGTTGCAGTGTTGGGCTCGGATGTTATTTATTGAGCTTGGTGAAAAGAACAAATTAGAACAAGCAACTCGATTTATTTCGTTATAGGCTGCATATAAACGTCCAATACGTACGTAATACGACAGAGCTTTATACCTGTTTCACACATACATTTATCAATTGATCTTTAGTACTTAACGCGCAACACATCTCAATTTGTATATCATCATTTAAAGAAATGACTGACTCCTGGAGGATGGACGGATGACATCGGACGCACGTGTCATTCGATGTCACTTTGTGGTGTCTCTGAATATCATTGTCTGGGGTATCAATACTGTCTAGCCACGGGGATATGACACCTGATTGACAGATATGTTGCAGAAACAATTTCGACTGATAGCCTGGTCGATGTTGCTTGTCCAACTCTGATGGGGTGATCGCAGCGCTCGTGGGTGTGACTGGAGTACTGAAGTGGTAAGGGAAGTCTACTTCGTATAGCAGAAAGGAAGTAAACCGATGGGCTATGCGGCGTATACAATGTGAGCACATATACTGTGTCATATAGAAGAGGCGGTACAAAACGACGAAGATCGAATCCTGCGGTGGGGCCGAAACCATTGCTGCCCGGCAGGATCGCCTTAACCCGTAGACCAATCAAATCAACGTTGGCAAAAAGGCATCATCAATAAAGCATTAGCTCATCTACTGCTAAGCGAAATCAGAATTTGAATGAAAGCCAAATAAAATATGAGCAAAACATGAAACCAACTTTATTTATTATATATAAGCATAATAAAAGTCAGTGATTTGTTGAACTATGAGAGGTTGTATCTTGTGTCGTAATCCACCAGACTGGGCATGAACTGCATGCAGGCGGTGATTAAGTAGACAATCTGATGTATGTACTTAAAGTGAAACTTACGCGATTAAGGTGTAACTTTAACTTATATAAATATTTGAAATTTTATGTCCGCTACTGCCATTAAACACTGCTTATGGCGGCTGGCTTCAGCATGAAACAAAGTGTGTCTATGTACAGCTTCCGGTGTAGACCGCTTCATGTATCGGGGATTTTAGCGAAGAAACCTGTTGTCACTCTGTCTACACGAGGACACCTTAAACCTAACTCATCACATATTCAAGTCTTCTTTAGTAAAATAGTGAAGCATAATAAACAGGTCATTAAGGTCAACTCTGCAGGTTTCCTAATGGCTCAGCCCCTACCTAGTAAATCATGTGGTAACCTCAAAGTAACTTCATAAAACAAAATTAGATTGGTCAGGCAAGCACAGAAACAGAAACCAATGTATATTTCGCCAACAGAAGCAAAAATACCTTAAAGGGTACAAAAAAGTTTTCTGATGATAAACAGCATTGAAAGCAGCGACACCTTTGTGTATAATCGCTCCAGGCTTCCAGCAGCCCAATCGAACACCTTCAAGTTAAGTAGGACGTGATACAAACTTGTCAAAACGACGCTTTAAGATACAATCCGTCAATAGGCTGCGCCAAGTAAAATCGGGCGAACTCAGTGTTTTATATTAGCTTTATGTTGTCTATTAAACAGAACCACATCTATACTCAATATCATGATCTAACTAATATACTAAAGATGGCCTATCATAAATATATAAGCGCAGGTTCAGCTTAGGTAAGCAGGTACGCAAAACGAACTAAAGTAAGTGGAGAAACTATGTAATGGTTTAGACGAAGTGCATCATCGGTACTAACATATGGCCGTACTCGAACGTTTCTTTTTTTTTCTCTTTACAGTAGTAGTAGTAGTAGGGATAAAACCCGGCCTTTTTTCTGGAATAGCAGAACAAATTACATGCTCTAAACAATGAATATTGACATTATTACCCCAGCGTCGAACGTAAAATAGTACAGTGGTCAGACATCCCTAATGAAATGCGTGTTATGGCAGCTTGTGGCAGAGCTGCTTGATGGTAGAAAAATTGTGAACGGACTCACTGATGGCAGCCAAAGTGTCATTATAGATATACATAGACCTGTTTTAATAACGTTGTTGATAATAATGGGCGACACCATTGGCTGTCCGGCTAGTTGAAGGAGAATATCAATGTAACAGATATATCTTTGTGGATTGTTGCACCTTGCTTCTGAGTACATTTTTTTTCTTTATTTGATTGACATTCTTGCTTTGGAAATCAGCCAAGATAAGGCCTCGTTGCTTAATTCATACGACGAACGATAGCATATATTGTGATACCGATGACGAAAAGAATGATACCGCAAGGCGACAGATTTGTTGCCCACTGGCTTTTCCAATCAAGTTCTTTTTTCTGAAAAATTATTGTTTTATATTTTTGTTTGTTATCAGCTACTATATCCTTTTAACGACGTATGTGAGTCTACGAGTAAGCCTTTGGTACAACACTGGAGAGCCTTACTATTGGCTACACCGGTCGTGTGCTGCTATCGTGCGTCCCTTAGTGCCAACTTGTTCTTCACAAATAGAGACGCAAAGTCTGTTTTTAATATATATATATTTAGATACATATATATTGATTTCTACCTGCAGTGTGTCCGTCCATACACGTCTATTTGGGGGTGGCTGGAAACCGACTCAATCCACGTAAGTGGAATAAATGTTGGCCGAAGGCCGGCTTATTCTAAAACTTGTCAGATTTAACACGTCAACCGAGGCTTTCGACTTCTGGCGGCGTATCGACACCTCCCCTCATACATTTCAGGATAAGCTAGTCATCTCGACCCAAGTATGTAGAACTGTTGAGAAAACCGGGCAAACCCCACTCGAACTCGAATGCGGAGACCAACCTAGCACGTTTTTAGGCTCATAGAAGCCGAGGTAAATCAACACGCGACGCCTGTTTTCGAGCCAACGGCATACGCTATTTGGGATAACAGACAACGTTCCTATGCATTAATAAGTGCTGTTTTTTGTGTCTCTGCCGAATGTGCTTTTTGCTGAGAAGAAATTCACTGATCGGTAAAAATAAGGATACGCTTGTCGTTTTGCCGTAGACCTTCGGTCAGTGTGTTTGCCTACGAAATTTCAAAAGATATGAGCTAATGTAAGTTTGAAACCAAATGTAAATGTTTGTTTCGCGCTGGGAGTCAGCTGACTGAATAAGTGCTTAATGGCAATATTGAACGTACAATTTGAAACACTCAATGTTTACACCTTCGGTCGGTGGAAGTCCGGCTCCCTTTGTAAAAACGCTGCGAATTTTTAGGGCGTAAGTGCAATATTTTTTTTTTGTAACACGCACATAGTACTATGTACAATTTACCTAACCCCGAGCGCGAATAAAAATAGCAAAATGCTTTTAACATGCCACCGAAATCTATTGCGGGACGTCCCGTGCACTTCGATACGGCCTCTCATGAATTAATATTGACCACGCTTACGTAACAAACTCAAAATGGAGCGTCTAGATAAACCTATATCCCATACCTAGTAATATGTATTCATTCCATGCGTATAATCGCAGCCAGTAGTTTATACAGCAAAGGCCAACTGTTGCAGGTCTTTACTGTCTAACCAAATTTGCTATATCCGTGTCTATGCCAGCTGCTGATTAACAAATAATGATATTTTTACAGGTTCCTTTCAATATATTGTTGAGTATGAAGGAAACGATCGTAAAAACATACGCAGTGCAGGACATACGGATGCTTTCGGTGGAGTTGCTTGTACATAGAATAAAACGAAAGAATTCAGCTGAATTCGGTTTCATTCTTCTACTGAATCCCACTAGGTTATGCGTGGAAGACAATATCGGTCAAAAGGCCCTTCAAGCTCATGCGAAAAAGGATTCGAGTGAAGTACAATAACAAACAGTTTATAGGCAAAGCTTCGCTTTGTTGACATATCCGTTCAAATGAAAAATAACCTTCATAACATTATTCGCAGTACATAGATGTTTAGGCACACAATTAAAAACACTTTTTTTTTTTTTCGAAAGCTATTCGCCTTGGCACCGGAAACTATTTCACAGTGGAAACAAATTGGAGTCTTCTTACGTTCGATTCTTACCAAGGTGGCGGGCCCTCTTGGCCCTACGTAAAAGGCTTGCGCATCGGACAAATTCATTAAGGGCAATGGCTCTTCTTGTGTACACTTCTATTTTAAGTATAATTTATATGATGGTTCTTGCTAACTTAGGCCTTAAATAAACTAATTTTTGTATTTCGATCATTTTTCTCAAAAATAAGATTTTTCAATAGGTGCAAGGAGCTATAGTAAATCGACTTTTCCTACTCAACTTAGAAATTTGCATTAAGGTCAAACCATAACGTACAGAGATATTATGAAACAAAATCAGCTTTACTATTACTACTAATACAGCTATTAAATTTGATAGTATATCTATAGTGATTTTTATTGCAGTGTTAATTACATATATATACATATATGATAACAACATGTGATTTTTCCCCATGGCGCAAATGGTCAAACGTATTACCGTTCTGCCCAATACATTGCTAATAATGGAAAGCTGTTGATTCATTAATATTACCAAGCATTTCATTTTTGGCTTTCAAATGTTCGATTGGTTTCCTGGCGTAGACCTTTTCTTCAAGGTATCTCCGCAAAAAAGGCTATTGGTATCAAATTTGAGGAGCAGGCGATGCACTCTACAGGGGCTCTTCATCTAGTCTATCTGTATAAAAGATTCTCATCAAGTATACTTTTACCTTACGACGATAGTGTGCAAGTCCTGTTAGAATTAAAATTTTGAAAAAACACAGACTGTTGTCAATTGGTATCAGTTTAATCAAAGTAGTTGAATTAATCTTTTGATTAACCTGATAAAAAAAACTTATGTGATGCTTTCGTGTAGCATTTGGATATAGGAATAAGTGCAATGAGATTGATTAATTATTCCATTTAGTCTGAATGTAGCTCCATTGCTCCGGAGATTTTCTCCAAAAGCTGTGAATCGTATTCGAGCTTGGCCAACATACCATTCGCCAAATCGTTTAGTTCGGTGCCGATCATCTTCATTAACAGTACGTGCCATTGTTGGAATACAACTTTTTCTTCTATTTACAACGTCCTACGATGCAGTGGGCACTTGATTTGCCGATGCCAAGCTTATGGCTAGATTTCCTCACAGGTTTTTTAGGGTGTTTCGCCATAACCTTTCAGTACACCTTCTTGGCCGGTCAAGCTTTTTGGTATCCTAATTCTTTCGAAAGATCTCTATGAATATCCTAAACGAGTCCATTCGATTCAAAGTTATCCCTTATCCGAGTAATTGTAAGTCGCTTGGATGGCTCTGGCTAAGGCTCCTCGCGATATGATACCTATTCTATATTTTGATACTTCCAATACCATTTTGGAATAATTTTTTTTAAAAAATTAATTTTGGCCTACTAAAGCTCGAAAAGAAAGCACAATCAGAAACGTATGACCTGATAAACAATGTATATATACATTTCTATGTATGAATGGGAATATGTAAGCATAACTGCAATGATGTCGTTGCAATTCTTGAGATGAACAAATGACAAGAACAGCATTTCAGATACGCCATAGGCAATAGAGAATTTCTCAGCAGAGGATAAAACAGTGTAAGTTTAATACGGTTACGTTCAAAGTTAAAAATGGTGTCGAAGAACAATGCTAGCTACAGATGCTCCGCCTAATGTTTGCCGGTACATTATTGCCCCCTCTATCTGACGGTAGTGTGAGTCTACCATTTAGGTGGAAGCGGATCCTTAATAATACAAAGCTATCTTGACCTAGTCAATGATGCGCAACGAAACAATTGTAACCGGACATTGTTGTCTCTATGGGTCAGTCGGGGTGCCTCACTGCAAGCTTAGCTATAGAAAGAGGTAAGCCCTTCTTGCGAAACACATCGAAATACTCATGTTTTTTCCGAATATACAGCTAGTTTAAAGTGTCCTCCAATTTTGAGCTGTGCCACTATCTTAATAATACTAAAAATACGGATACATTGTACCTCGTCAACTGACTCCGACCTCGCTAAATGCCACTGATTTGCTGAGAAAGAACAATGTCGAAGCCGCGAAGAAGATGAATTAAGATATAAACAGCTTCGGCTCTATAAAGGCGTGTTTCTATAAAAAAAAGTTTCTAAAGTTGATGTTTCACGATCATCATGCCCCTCTCTCGAAGTTACATAGGCTTGCAAGGTAAGTTATCAAAAACTATCTCCACGAAATTCCTTGGGTGGCTAGTACAGCCTCATTAATTTTCAATAACAGAAATAGGTTTATCGTAAATCTTACGTCTAATATGACTCGCTAATTTTTTCGTTCGTGTCATTGGCTTTTGGTGAAGTTGGGAAATGTTAATACAGTGACACAACTGCTCCAGAGCCACTCGAAGCGATCGCTCAGTTGGAGATGCTTGCTATAAGGACGCCATTTGTCACATGCTCATATAGTAGCCCACTGAAAAGCTTTGAAACAGTAGCCCACCTGCGAAGTTCAGCTACAACCCAGTCAATATGGCTTACTGATATTTAACAAATAAGCAGAATTTCGTTTTACTATGGCAAGCTATTTGTACCCGACATAGCTGGCGCTGGAAACCTCTGCTTACCCTGGGACGTGCCAATAGGACACAGGAAAATATATTTTTGTACCTAGACTGTGTAATGAAGCCTTCTTTCGCATAAGTTTTCGACGATCAATACGAACCAGGTTACGAATTACCGGCTTTTAGCTGAGTTAGGTAGCAACGTTACGTGCACCGTGCTGCAAATTAGCTTATCTTAAAGGTACTCAAAAATGGTATTGCTGTTCACAATCCACGCACCGCTATTTTACTAACTTGATAACTTTTCAACGTTCAGAAGGTGTGCTAGGAAAAAGCATGTGCTTTGTCGGGGCTCCAAACAGGCTCTGATACATTACAGAAGTTGTCATTGATTGTTTTTCATTAGTTTCATTAGTCTAGGCCCGGTAGTACTCCATATGAGCAATAATCAAATAGATACGGCCTTTCATTGTTAACAACTTAAGATTTAACAATATCCTTTGTGAACTGTGTGTTTTTTTCTCCTAATCGTTAACGTTTAAACAGGGACGATTGTCTATAAGTAAGTTTTAATCCGTCACGATGATCGATGACACCTGTGTCATTTAAACCGAGAACGTGCCTTGCGACATCTGTTTACAGCCCCGAACAACAAGATAACATTTCAACAGTGTAGTGGTTAATTAAGTAGGAAAAGCAGAGCGGTTAAAACAAATGACAAAATATATGGGATCTGTTCGGTAATTGGTTATTATATGCATCAGTAATCGAGCTTTACTTCCAGCCATAAATGTCAACAATACGTATCCCATACTCACACTTTCTACTAGTTCGAACACTGCCCAAGCTGTCTTTTCAAGTTATTACGATTATTTTTTTTGAAAATCCACCTCGAACCCACTTTACGCTGCTATACCTAAATACGCAGCGTAGATAAGATCGAATAATGTCCACTCGCAAAATCTAACTTGAGTACAACAAATACCAGCTATAATTTACGTATCTTTAGATCATTCAGCAGATTTGATCGATTAAAATGTACTGACTAGCAAATAAAATTTCAGTTGATTGTTAATCACGGCCCATAGCACCTTAGCAGACGACATAGCTTTAACTTTTATATATATAT
>NW_019213247.1:5405-13816 GCF_002532875.2 Varroa jacobsoni | reverse complement strand
TATATATATATCGGGATTCTAACCATAAAAGGGCTTAAAAAGTTTATAGCTGCGCAATGAAAAACTCATAACGTCCAGTTTATGATGAAACTTTGTTTCAGCATATGTTAGTAGATAAACATTCCATGTGCTCCTCATGTGCGATTGGGATTGTCCTATACACACGAATATAGGACACGCATTAACAAAATGATAAATTTATCGCGCATATCCACGTTTATTATGTTATGTGTCTCTACAATTAAACTGTTCGTTATTATTGCGAATGACAGCAGGGTCTCACTAACCGCAGTAATTACTTATAGGGCTCAGTAGGAGGACCCGGCGTGCTCACGGGCCCGCCAGCTCTGAAGTGCTTAACATTCGGAACACGTAGTTTTCACGGTCATCAGACAAACGTGGTTGTGGCGCGCATCGTATGAACATAAGCACGGCAAACAAATGAACCGTACACCCACTGTTACAATCAGATATGACCTTTACTTGCGCATAATTGATGAAGGATGATCTGGCTGATCTATCCACGCCCATAAAAATTAGATGTGTGGAAAGGTGAAGTTGGTTATCATTGAGAAGATTTAATAGGGAGATCGGTAAATGACGCCACACCGAAGTCAATTTTATTTATCTTCGTGTCTAAAGACAGCTTAGGATGGGCGATGACAACAGGAAATCTTAAAGTAAATAAAAATAGATAATTTATTTCCAGTTCCAAATTACTGTCACTATAGTGAATCGGATCAAGCATAGCTGCTCCGCTCGTTGCCAGTTGTTAGGTCAGACCGCGCTGATCCTTCGATATTCGCCCGCCAAACGTATTTGCTTGCCCTTTAAGCTCTTTAGTAATTTTACGTTATTGCTTTGGGCTTTCTCGTGAGAATTTGATAGAAATTACGAAAACGTACGCTTAACACTTAACCCTTTTCATTCGTGAGAAGGACTAAAATGTGACATAAAATGTTCAGAAAATAAATTCCTATTATCAAACCTGGTTGCTGTCTATTTATTCGAATGAATCGTATAGTAAAGAAAAAAAGCTGAGCATTTATCTGACTGGTCTGATCGGTGATATCCTATCTCATAATTCATCCTACTAGCTAGTTGTATCACCTGTCAGTACCTTATTATATATATATATATATATATATATATATTATAACTGGAGTAAGTTTATAATGATTCGTGCAAGAGTTACTCTAAATCAACACTCCACCCACAGTGATTCACTTGTGATGATTTCCCAACGTTTTAAAGTTGCCTGATCCAGCTGAATTACAATACCTACTCTAAATCTAGCGCTCCTTTCTATTAAACTCAGCCAGACGTATTTCCCGATAAAAAAAAATGATGGATCCGATGAGAGGTTGTGGGCACAACTCAAGTCAGTAACCAAATAGAGTTATAAGATTTAATACGCAAAAATAACGCTCCAGAAACTTATAATACGAGGACAATAATACAGAATAGACCAACGGATACAATGTTACCATGTAATCTTGTTTTTACCAGTGAGAACCGCTGTAAGTTCGTTATTTTCGAGCTGAAAGAGATTTTTGAGACACAGCTTTTTGCACTGCTATTCACCGAAACAGAGTCAATATAATAACACTTGAATACGACCGGAAACCATTATTAACAGCAGCGGCTAAATGTTCTTGTGATTGGCACTACGCCTGAACGAATGTGGAGACCAATTAAAATATTCGTTTTTGGACCATGTATTTCTATATTTCACTGGATTTGTCTACTATTTCTCTTGCAATTACCCTGCCAAGGCTAAGCCAGAATTTTCGTACTGTCTCTTAGATACAGTCAGAATGGACGTAGTAGCTGGTTTCTAGGTTAGAATTCGGCCTAGAGCAACCTTGTTCTGTGCCTTTTGGAATGCCTAACGGCGATAGCAGACGTAAAATTCGAAATAGAGAAAGTTTCATATTATTGATTGCTGCACCCTCGCAATGACCCTCTAACTGTTATCTCCTCGTCCGTTATACAAACAAACACCGTTATATATATATAATGGTACCAATATTATTTAATTGGTGTTTACACGGGAAGTTTGGGCAGACCGCAGAGATATATTATTACATCGGCTAGAAACCGTGCAGAGCACCTTTAGTTTCTTAAATTTTAGAGGATAAACACATTTATTTAAAAAGCTTAAGTCAAATCTATTTGTGTACGTTTAAAGATGTTTGTCATTATTATCATTACAGTACGATCTATTGAAACTTCTTAGCAGATCTTTTCATATTTTTTTTTTTAATAAATCCTAACAAAAATCCAGTTCTCCTGAAATGTACCGATTTGCCACAGAAAAACTTATATTAGAACCAAACAAGGAACCTAGTTCTCTTCAGTCATAAGTGAATTTATCTTTTAGAGGCAGATCAGCGGTTGCTGGGTAAATGAGCTAGCTTCTTCGGGTATCTCCAGCAAGCTTTGGTTATTCTTTCCAATCGTCTGTTTCGCTATAGGCCCAAACATATTCCTATTTGCTTTTCTTTTTTCTTGAGGTTTAAAACTTCTTTTATCTTCTACCATATCGTTTATGGCAAAATGAAAATCTTTTCATGTTATTCTTAATTTAAGAAATCGTTTTATTTTGCTGTTGTTGCTACATATATACAAGCTTGTAATTAATCTTTACTTATTCAGCTGCTTTTTTATGTATTGTTTGCTTTTCTTATATATTTGATAAAATTATTCTTCCTGTGAGATCTTTACGATGCAAAGTCACTGATGACTAATTAAGTAAATTAAAGGCGATGAACAAGGCCAATTTCTCACTAATCGTTCACTTCCGAGAGAAATGTATGGCGCTATTATATGCTTTGTCTTTTGTGTCAGTCTAAAAATACCAATACAGCGACGATGCGGTGATAAGGCCATTGATGGATAGCTGTACTAGTTTTGGCAATTTCCTAAAGTCATTCACAACGACCACAAAATGGCCCAAAATAGCTACTTGTCTCGTTGCCCCAAAAGGCCACGAAAGGCACGTCGCTATTCGGTTCATTGGATTGGCCGCGGTTTATACCCCCCCCCCCCCTCCCCACACACACACACACACGGTCCCGGGCAACAGCGCAGATTTCAAGTAGACGCTGACAACAACCTTAAGAAGCAGATGTCAGCGGGTTCTACCTCGATCAACGCATTCATCCAATAAAGCCTGCCGTTTGCCTGTAGCAAAAGGCAGAAAGAACAAAAGTGCTAGCGAGGTATACATTTGCTACTTAAAGTCGCCGGCAGCCGTTCACAGTTGTAAGCGTAACACATTACTCGTTAACTGGCAACGATAGAGGCGTAAGGAATAACACGGATCTCATCTGGTGGTCCGGTTGGAAAATTTAAATACCCGAACATTATTGTCGGAAGGCGACGACGTATGGTATTTTACCACAACCCGGTAAAACTATAGTCAGAGGTGGACGGTAGGCTAGGGCGGCGCGCAGAGAGGTCAGCGGGGGTTGTCACGTTCGCAGCTGGATTGATGTTGCTTCTTGGCTAGCTGCCGTCAACGCAATAGGAATGTCGCACGCAGGTGCATTTAAAAATGGGGAAAAAAAACGACGAAAACGAACAATTGAATACAACTGTCGCTGCTCGAAGGCTGACCCACGGAAGTAGCTAACGTTCAAATTCACGCTTCTCCACGATCACGCCGTAACAGCGGGGGCAGCAGTATTACAAGCAGAAGCCCTCGCCCGGACACCAGTAGTGGTTGTAGTGACAGCCTGCGCTAGCGCTGGCTGTATACAGCCACCGTTAGCACAGGCCGTATCTATAGACGTTCGACTTTAACTGGCAACTGACTGTTAGCTCTGACGGCAGTACAAAGGGTACCGGAGAATGACCATGAACCAGGAAAAGCGCGCGATGATTGGGCGCTAGCTAAATCTCCCCCAGACACCAGTCGCTTTTCGGCATTGCCGCATCGCTGTTCTGCTGCCGCTGCGTTCGCGGTCCATACCTTCCACAGAATGGCCGTCCTATTAGGAAAGTCCCCGAACGTTATCTCAATGTTTGTTGCTAGTTTTTCGTCATTTGACGCCCAAACCGCCAGTGACTGATATTCACCGGTTTACCGCTATTGTTATGCTATATATATATTGTAGCGTATGGTCTTTCTTGTTTTCGGCTGGCTGTGCTAAGGAGGCCTATGTGCGGCGTGTTTGCGGCGTCCGCGCTGGGACGCTGCCGAGTAGGTTCACTTTGGGAGCACGTGCCGTTTATGCGCGTTCCTTAATATTACGTAATGACCCCCCCCCCCGCGCGAACGTCGCTCGATTCGACGATATCATAGGAGCAGCTGTGGCGCTAGTAGTAGTAGTAACGGTTAAAAATCGATCCGACATTTGGCTAGTTGCACTAGTCGTATTGATGACTAATGGCTCTGTATCGCAGCAAATTGGACAGTTCTTACCGATGCTCTTCCTGCGGGTCTTGCAGCTACAAGAAAAGCTCACGGGGTGAAAGGAGAATATCCATGACAGTAGTAATAACAGCACGATGTGCGAGCTAACTGACCGTTGACGCCATCAACTGCGTGGAGACAACCAGTTTTACACAGACCTGCTGTGCCAATTGACCGCTATCGTGTTTCGTATCACATTGACTTCGGATCGTTCAGATCGACAACGTCATGGTACCATGTACTGCGTGCCGACTTGTGTCGACATCTATCTACCATCGTCCCACCGACGTCCACACGGTTCCCTCCCACCTTCGACAAGCACCTGTTTGCCTCCTGCCTCAAATGCCCACTGGCTTCTATAGCTATTTAACCACGGATGCTGTAGGGCGTACGCACTATATGCGTACATTGACGACAATAGCTTCGCTGCTAAACCATGACGCTGTTGCTTGGTTCGCCCGTTCAGTTTTTCGACTGTCGAATGACTGGGGTTTTCACCTCTTTGTTACCAACCGTCGATTTCAACGCTAAAACACCGATGCCTTCTGACTGTCAACTATTTGTCAAGACCTCTGTGGAGCCTGGCCACAGGCCCTGATGAAATTAACGCCTGCTTGTCCTTGCAACGCTTCAACGTATCAAGAAGGCTCACACTTTAGCGTTTTAGTGGCCTGCTTGATTGAATAACACCGCCAATCTACTACCCTGCGCTACTAATCGCGCGCTGCTATGATCTCAGCAGTGAAAGTTATAGAAAGTGAATTCGAAACAACAGGTTGACCAATTTGTCTAGAGCTAAAGAATGTTATTCGTTGTTAGTACCAGCAAAAAATGAGCTATAGCGAGATCGTAACAGAAATAACAACAAAACGACAACAACTATGATAATGACAAAACAAAACACTGGCAAAACTATCCCACATTTAGCATATACAAGCTTAAATAGCTTTAGAAACCATGTTTTATTTTCATTAAAAATAATGCTTGCTTCGTTTTTTTAGACCCCCGAAAGTGTGACAACAACGGTGTTTTTTAGCGCACACATCGATTCCGTTTGCCTTTAAGCGGCTTCACTGCCGGGTCGATTGATGAGAGCTGGTTCTGTATACCGCCCCTTCCACTTATCCATGTGTCCGTTCGACGCGTAACTATAACTGTGGAACTAGCTCAACCGCTGACGCCAGCATAATTGATGAATAAGACGTTATATCTAACTGGAAGGGCGGCCATCTCAAATCGGGCCAAAAGGCTACTCCTCCTTTAGTCGGAAGAGACGCCTAAGTAGACAGACCATCGCACTCTTTGATCCGTTACCATTGACCCCCGCCTTCTCTGCCGTCGGTCCGTGCCCGGCCGGCGGCCTGGACTAAGTCGTTACGTAGGCGCTTAGTGGCGGCCAGATGGACATGCCCTAGTCTGAAAAGTCGGTGGCTGTTGCAGCGCCAAGCAACAAGAGCAATGGCAAAAACGATAGTGTTTAAAGTAAGCGGCCAGTTGATTGAACAAATAAACCCCCTGTGGCTCTGGCCCAGTAATACCAGCAAATCTAAGTTAACGGCAGAAGTTGAGATGACGGCAGAAATTCATTGAAAGCGAAAGTAATATGAATAGAGCAGATTATTTAAATCGAGCAAAGAACCAAGAAATAGCTAATGAAGGAAATAATTTCTTTTCAGGAAGAGTAAATTCTAGGAGTCGCATCAGCAGTAGCAGCAAAGACAGTCGATGCCGCAAAACGGGACCAATGACAAAGTGGCAATTTCAGAACCAGAGACAACGACACGCGGAGCATCAGGAACATGCAGCAGAACGTTTACGGCCATAGACGTGCTAATCACTCACGTTTTTCATACACACGATTCCGTTGGTTCGTTCGCTCGGTTAGCGGTGACTGGCGTTCTCGAACAGCGTTCTCATCGTTTGTTGTAGGACGTTTAAGGAGCCAGTGCATCTAGGCTGCCACGAACCAAAACATTACTATCAGCCTCTTTCCTCTCAAGCCCCTGTTTGTAGCTTCCCATTCAGACACAGGCGCGTTAGGATTATCAAAAAAAAAAAAAAGAAAGAATAGTGCCACCGCAATGGCTATTATTTCTAACCGACAGCGCATATCTAACCCGCGTGTTCACTTTCTTCACAATGGCCAGCTGTCGAAGCGCACGCGAGCAGGCAGGCAGCCAGCCAGATCTACGGATTTAAAGTTGTGACGCAGGCTAGCCAATGGCTAAGTCACAAATTGGGGCCACAAAGCTACGACTGTTCTTATTTATCACCAACGTATACGCATAACGACAAGTAGCGACTTTCCAATAACAGATTTCCTCGATGGTTAGCAGCGTTCAGTTCAGCCGAATTCTGCAGACGAAACAACTAACTAAATTCGCTACGACGGCAACGAGACTCGATGTTATATCGATGCTCGCGCGAAACCACATTTATTTTTCTCCTCGAGAAAAACGATGACCGTTGTCGAAATTGGTGGCAGTTTAGAAAAACAAAAGTTATGGAAGATGCCGAGAAATGCAGAAAGGCGAGATAGGAGTAAGGGATCGAGAGGGCGGTAAAAAGGCTGAGTTGCGTTCGCTTGTTTTTTCTGGCAGACGGAACGTCAGCTGACATTGTGGCTGGCTGATGACATAGCCTGGGGCAGTACGTTGTGAAGTGTATGTGAATCGAACTGGTGGGTGAGGTGATCTGTCAGAGAAACAGAAAGGAAAGACAATGCACCACAGACAGGAACAAAGTCCGGGAGAATTATCTAGTATGATAAAAGAAAATAGAAATCAGACGCGACAGTCTTATCTGTAACTAGCGGCAAACGACTCTCCTATAAGCGTATGGAGCAATGAAAAAACAGGGCCCATCAAACGCAGTGTCCTAAGAGTGAGTTGTTCCATGACGGTAAATATGTTGACTGTGTTAGCCTGATACAAACAGACTTCGTACAAGATAGGTACGACGTATAAACTGTTGATACACTGATGAGATGATAACTGACCGTATGAAGAATGGACCATATACGAGCTTTCGGATATTATCTATATAAATGTATACGTGTGTATAAATTCACTGAAAATCGAACTTCATTTTTATGCTTCAATAATCCATTTCAGCATATAAATTCAACTCTTCGGCGGCCTGCATAATTAATGTTGTCAATAACATACGCTCACCGATCAACTACTCCAATCCAGTACGGGTTAATTTGATGTTGCCGTTATAATGCCTCAATGTGGTAATGCAGCCTTGTCTCTTACTCGAGCAGTAGCGCTCTTCATTTTTAACGTACCTGATCGCCATCCTGCGACGAATTAGTCGACGAACCTCTCCGGAAGGCAATAAAGTCCATGAAACGGGGTATCACCAAATCCACAGATCCACTCCGATTTAAATAACAGACGTATACCTATACAGAAGTATAAGAAGATTGCCACAATCTATGTACTTCACAATTTCGTCACTGGGTGATACTGCCTGGACACCTCCACTCGAACTTCGTCACACCAGAAGCCTTCAGAATACACTTCACAGTTTGCAAACTTCTCTTTCGTTCCTATACTCAGAGTAGCGTATGTATCCTCCCCACCAAGAGACTTACCGGGGATGGCCTACCGAATCCCGCGGTACCAGCTCCCAGTTCGGCGCGACTGCTCTGGGACTGGCCCACGTTGCGCTGCTAACGGCGACGACGTGATCTGGCGACGTCCGCCGGGAAAGTGACGAAGTCGTGCGGCTGCGACGGATGTTTTGCTACTTCAAAGGATCGACTCTTGACTATTGCTGTTGCCGATCCTTAATGTCTGCCGTCCTGCTTTGGGCCCACCCAGCCAACGTTAATGACGACGGCGGTGACAACAAGGCTGAGCAGCGCTACGAGGCCTGTTGTTCAATCGAACCGCTAAAACTGCTAGCAGCTGCACTGCGTCCACTGCCAATACCACAGCTGATGATGGGGTTCCTGTTCGGCTGCTGGTACGATCGGCAGCAGCCC
>NW_019213247.1:0-4965 GCF_002532875.2 Varroa jacobsoni | reverse complement strand
CGGCAGAAAGAAGAAAAACCAAAAGCACCGCTGCAGCGGTCCATCAGCAGACGTTGAGTAGTAACGGTAGTATCGGCGGCAGTAGCAGCAGAGGAGAAGGTAAGGAGTCACCGCAACCGGCGATGAATCTGCGAGGAGCGTGTTGCGCGGCAAGGGAACACGCAGGCACATAGGAAGGGCGGGGAAAAGGCTGAGTTATGGGGGGCGAAGGAATGCTCGTAGAAACATCACAAAGCCAGTGGTGGCGGGTGGCAGCAACAGCAATGACGACAACGGTGGCAGATGCCCCTACATCCTGCGGTAACCCGGCCAGTTAACCTGTCCGTCAATGGTTGCCCAGTCACTTGACCATCTGCTTGCCTATTTGTCTGTCTAACTGTCCGAAGGTCTGTCCGTGTACGACAACCAATCTGTTGATGTATCGCATAGTGAGTCCGTTCGTCTCCGCTTCTTGCTGCTATTGTATTGGCATGCGACTAACGGCGCTAACGGTCACGAGAATCAACTGTGCTTCTGCCCTAGTTGCTGACTCCGGGTGAACCATGAGATTCGTTGCCGCCGGCCGGCATTGGTGCCCGACAGTTTGTCTATTCATTCTGCGGCCATATAATAACTGTTGTCGTTGCAATACTGCAGCGCTCACTGAAGACTTCACAGCGGCTCATTAAGTGGACATAATAAAAACGACGAGAAAGAGGAAAAAGGAAACATACTGGACTCAGGCAACTGGCTTTCTACGTGGGCTACTCTGAGGGGTTTTGTTTTATGTATTTAGATACATATGTATCCAAATACGCTATAGATACGTAATAAACAATAGGTTTGAACAACGGCTCTTAGTCTCGATGGCTGCCTTGCCGATCAGTGCTACGGACAAATTTTTAACAGGACAAAACTACTTTATCACTAATAACAGCAACAATGCCAATCGCAGTTCCATGGTCCTCTCTGCACATCTCAGTCTATGAAAGCCTTTGTGCAATGACAGACCTAAGCCTGTCGCATTTGAAGAAAAGTACTACACAAAGTCATACCGAAGCAATACAGAAATAGTAAAGATATGATGTTAATACCGTGCATGCGTACAGCTTCACCTTCCCAAACATAGTGATCAGTTTGTACGTACATGCATTTAAAAAATGCACCCGAAAGCGCTTTTTTTTTTAGATATAACATATTAGGAGCGGTAGTGGCAATAGAGCGATCGGTACGAACGATTAATGCTGTGCTGACCGGTACGTACGATCGCTATAATTACCAATCTGTCTTATTACATTTTTTTTTTAACATAATTCAGGTGCGCTTTGAGACCCGATAGGATGCGGAAAATATTCGTCGATAGTTTTAAATGTCACTTCGTATTTATTATACATGTGTATTTGTAAAACTTCCAAGTAAAAAATTGAGAAATAACAAGCAAATAAAGAAACAAACAAGATATGTATACCTTGACACGCTCACCGTTAGTAGACTTGAGCGGGCCTGACTTGCTGACCTGGGTTCGCACGTCGAAATCGAATCCCGTTTTGGACTTAGCCATCCATGGCCCATTTCCTCAACTCATTTCGTTTTGCTGATGCTCTCTAGATCGAATCACATCCATATGACTCTTAACTCACAGTTTAGCGATAACGATATCGCACGGACACCCGGTAAAAGCAATAGACGTTTTAGTGCGATGCAGATAGGCTACTATAATTTTCCGTTTGTTGAGCTCAAACAAAAGCATCGAGCATTGCGATCATTGCACCGCGTCGCATCGCACCGCACCGCACCGCATCGCACTCTACCGTACGCAAAAAACAGCCACAAAAAACCTGCACCACAAGGAAGAAGGATACACACAAAGTTCTTCATAATAACAGGTACACTTACGAGCGAACACCAGTGATACTCAGCAGCAACGACAACGAGGATGACTTCGCAGTACTGCTTCAACTAGTTCAGCTTGATCTTACTGTCAATCTTGCAATAGCGCGACTTATATATGGTTTCGTCGAATTCATATTAGCGTGCCAACGTACAAAGTGTACGGCAGAGCCAGAAGAAGAAACAGGGAAGACGGCCAATCCAATTAAAAAGCTTCGAATGATAGGGAAACAGTAGAATAATATGCAAAAAAGTGGTGCAATGAATTATAACTATATGTAAAAAAAAACTCCTAAAAACCTCTTGGACTGCCTGCACTTTTATACGCACCGGATGATACTGCATTGCGTCGACGCAACGTATATTGTTATGCAAAATTGCTAATGGTCACGGTATCTGTCAAAGGAAACCAACAAATAAAGCCATTGATTTGATGCAAACGTCTTCAAAATAGTGTATGCGTATGTGTATGTAGGAGGTGGGAGAGGAACATTATATCCATATGTGTATTTCAACATTAACAAATAATTCTATTTTGCCTATCTAAATAACAATGGTAGACGGTGTACCTTTAAAAGACGCGGCGGATGGTCTATTGTTGTCGTCAAGTTTGTTCTTCTGATATTTCGATCGCCTGGAGAATATCGCAGTAAGGAAAACGGAATCATAATATGATTTTAATCGGAATGGAGGTATTTCTGACGACCTCTAGAGAAAATGTATATACATAAAATGTATTATTATATCCATTAATATTAATTAACTTGATAATAATAGTTAGATCAGAAGATTATAGAGGAACACAATTGGTGAGCATATCGTCATCCAGCTATTGACCTATCGGTGCCCAGCCTAACGACCTGGCGGTCTGTGACCGTAGTAGACAAATGGAAAGCAATCACAGATGTGTATGTGAGCTGTTATACAACAATTTACCCCCGCTTGTTAAACATTTGTCACGGTGCTTATTGGTGCGCTGTGGCATTCTATTTCCACCTCTGGAACCCGTACTACAACAGCTAACAATACCAGACCTGCCATTGCTACTGCGTTACTTCTGCTACTACTACGACAGTTTCAACGTCTTCTACATAAACAACTATAAGAACAGCCGCGGCAGAAGCCACTCAAATGACGATAGGTTTGACAGTTACTATTCACATTTGTTGTCTTCGCCGTGAACTCATTCCTGTCCCGCGATGTAAACACGATAAGTTACGCAATTACGGACAGAGACAGAGCGGCCGGCCGATACTTTCCTACCGGGAGGCAGACAACCAGATACTCTCACATGCCAAGCTTTATCCAGACGTTAACTTGCGCAGCTCAGGTAGCTACTACACGACCCCTAAATCACAAGCAGCGCTATTGCCTTACGCGATGCACCAATGTCACTGGGCCGAACGGCAAGAAAAAAGCAAACTTAAGTTGCCGCCCACGACCCACGACGGCGACAACCCCATTAAATGATTAGGACTGACTGCGCAGTATAATAATTCAGCGCGGTTCGAAATGGCGCCTTCGTTTTGGTGATGTTATGTAGATAGAGCGTTAATAATTTCAATATAAATATATGGTGAGTACAAGTAGACTGGTGAATCGGCTTATGTTCTGCTCCGTTTCATTTACAGATGGAGACGAAAAGGAACAGCGGTTAGTTGCATTGGTACCGTAGAAATTATACGGGGACGATAGTGATCCAGGTCAAAATGTGCGGCCAAAGGGACCTGATATATTACCAGGCCGATTTCTACATATATCTCTATCGAGATTCGATTTCAAGGCTGTGCAATGTCTAGATGCTAACGTGGTCTTCTGATATTCAATAGCGGAAATAGATAACCTCATTCTTATTGACCTGAACGAACAAAGTAAGTAAATAGGATGTTAAGCAAATATAGGCCCTTCAGCACGTTGAAGTTCCCTCGTATGTTAAATGTTTCGGTAAACATTGTATTACATAGTATACCTTTTTGGACTACATCTAAGTTATAAGCTCATTAATTACAATTTTTCTGTAGTAACTAACCTGTTGCATACATTAAGTAAGGCCTTAAATATAGCTTGTCACCAATGGCCGTACCCATTCATCCATTATGTATGGTGTAATTTGGCTATCCACCAATGCATCCACAAGCTTGTATAGAATTAGGACCGCGTTTTTTCAAATAGAAAAATGCATAAAGCCTACTATGCAAATATCACGTATCGGTAGCCCAGTAACTTGAACGCGATTTGTTATGCTGTTGTATATATATATATGGAAGCGTACAGTCAATAAATACAATATGCATTTAGATAAATTAGGCCAAAAAAGAGATTAAGAATATATATCATTGTATGCTACATGAAATAGCGCATATAATAACAGATTTTTTTTAATTCTGTACCACCACACGTTCCATGTAATGTCTAATGCTGTTATGATATGAGTAATGAGGTATATTTGTACATCGTGGGGACCTTTCCTCATCCGCCCTGTGGGTGCAGAGCCTACAACGAAAAACGAGTTAACACTATGTAAGGAACAGTACTAAAGGACAAATCAGTCTAACAAGGTTTCTAGTTCATTTCGTAATCCGCTTTTGCGAAAAAGTCGACATAATTTAACGGCCCCTAATTGCATGTATGCTCGGTACATCGTGGTTCTTCCCGACCATGAGAAGGTTTCCGCCTATACTATCCACTTGATGACCTCAGCGTGAGTGCTACCACTGAAGGCAACATAAATATCCTTGCTTTGACATTAGCGTCGTAGGAAAGAAGCTTTACAAATCAAACCCTCATGTTCACTTCAAGCGGAGGAGCAGGTGATATATTTTTAACACCATGAGCTGCGCTTTCAGGCGAGTACATTTGTAACCGATACATATCTTATTGTTTTCAATGAGCGTATGATATTATATACATATAGTGACAAGATGTAAATATAAGCCAGTGGTTTGCCACAGACATTCGGGAAAAAAGCTACAATTCGGAAGAAACTTAAGTCGGACTTGTTTCTTGCGATTCCATGGCGAGTTTATAGTTTACATCACGTACCCTTAGCCTGGACCACTGGTGAGATTTGACGATTAAACGGCCATCAATTTCGTT
>NW_019213246.1:155823-166276 GCF_002532875.2 Varroa jacobsoni | reverse complement strand
ATATAGAGCAGCGTAACGAATATTTAATATTAAGGCTCAACTGTGCAACGCATGAGATAGTTTGATGAGAAAGACAAGATAGAAAGTCCTAGAGAACTGGCATCAGAAAATTTGATTGTCAACCTGAGGGATATTCTCGTGAAACGCAAATCGGAATAGACATAGAGGTACCCCTTGGAACATTTATGTATGTATTTTTAGCTAACTGACTCACTAGCAGAAACTCAAAAAACTAACAAGTAAATAAGGTCAGTTGTTCGACGAAATAGTGACAACATTTAATGGAAGTGTTGATATACAACTTATAGGTAAGACAGTTTGGGTGACCAACGTCAACAGACGTCACTCGAAAGGTTGCATTTTACCGACCTAATAATTAAAACGCGCGGTAGTTTATTAAAATTGCTTTTTTTTTATTGTGTATCGTTCAGGTTTGGGTAAGGTGATGCAGGTCATAGTCAGGCGGGCGTCTGGTCGAAATACACTGAGGTCTCCATGCAATTTATCTAAAGATGGATCAAGATTTACATTAACGTTATTATGGGAACTTAGGCAGATTTCTGTAAGAGGTAGAATGTACCTGCTATTGATATGAAAAAACTACATTTCCTAAAATTGATGATTCCAAAATGACAAGTTGTCTTCTGCTTATTCAGAGCAAAGTAAATGCGTCCTGATCGTTTATTATCGCATAAATAAGTAACAAAACCTGCCTGGTCGATTTTCTAAGCTGCAGTGTTTTGTAAATATTCGAGACTGTGCACGCAAAAGACCTGTTGAACCTATTTCTGTTACCAGTAAACACCGTTAGTAACCAGTTATTACATCTTCTGCTACCATGCCCGCTAACTTGATGAGATGAAAAAAGACGCTGTGGCTAGCTGATGACACTTGTCAGTATCCAGATGGTGTTTCAGGAACGGCCGCGCTAGCAGGAATCACATCACCACATGATCAGTCACTTATCTTGTTCAAAGCTCCTTGACATCTAGTTCATCAGAAAATAAGCTGTTTTTCAGGTTAGCGAGGCGTTACTTTGTTGATTATTGAAAATTTTATGTATAAACTAAGCTTGTTTATCTTGTTTAGTACCTGGTGCTCTTCGACTAGGGACATGGCGCTGTTTGTGAGCTATGAATACCTGAACTATTAAAAAATCCTTCTCACATGGAGATTCCATTATCATTACAAAAATTATCTATTATTGTGTGTATATACACATATTGTTTGTCTTAATTGGCTTGTTAGTAACATTAAGAAGGATAGCATTAACACTAGCTGAGGATTATGGTTACTTCGAAATTAAGTAGGGTAGTATTATGCTGTTTCGGGGTATCACAATGGGAGGTTTTTCATTCTATTCGAGCTCGATACTAAGCTGAGATAGATTGAGGCATCTTTAAATGGACGAGAATGCTCTTAGCTCTTTCTTAACAGAACGACTATTTCCAGCAGAAGCAGATTCCAACTTTAGTTTTTTAAGGGGATTTGAGTGTTGCCTTAACGTGCGGGCACCACTACGACAAAGCCCATTCGAGTACGAAGCTCAATTCCGATAGTTTGGGCTAATTTTCTCTGCGACCAGTAATTCTCAGTTTCTCTCTGAAACGTCATGCCAAACCAAGCGGGCTTTTTATTTAATAAAACTATCGGCTGATAGGAGCGAGTAACAGATACTTACCCGGTCAACTGCCAGGGAGGTAATTCGTGGGTTTGCCCGCCCTCCTTTTGCGTGTTTATTTCTTTATAGTAGTCTCTTGCGGATCCGAATTCTTTTGTCAGTTGTTCATGTTGGCACGCTCGATTGTTCCAACGAACCTTAATTTTGCCAATCGATTTTCTATTATAAAAGGTTCTTTTGTCGAGTTGGTTCCTATTTGCTCGTCTTCGGGTGACTCACAAGTGAGTTGTATGAATTCTTCGGGGCCCCGGTTCAATGCACTTGCATACCTGCACTGGTTCGAGCGCTTCGTATCCTATAGGTAAGTAAGAGGCTCGATCCCCAAACCCCCCTCCCCTCCCCCCCCTCCCCCCCAAGCTATCTTTAATATTCCATAACATTTTCTCCTTAAGTTTTCCATCACGCTTGTTTCAGTATACTCATTGAACTGTGCAAGCCGCTCAGTTGCCTTACTACATTAATGGGTTAATGTAGCAAGGTAACGATTCTATCCATGCCATTACAGTTCTTCAGCAAACCGTCTGCCTTACTCCGACTGCCGTCTAGATACTTGTTTTCGTAATCTAGTGACTCCGCAATAGGTGTCCCGTCCTCCTGAAATATGGAACACAGTTAAGCAGTCACTACGCTACAGTTGAGCTGCAACTTATGCCTCCTATTGCGCTGTCTCAAAACGTAAGTGGCATTATTTTATAAATTTTCGGTAGATATTACACCTCTTAAGCAATCAAGCCAATAAGAGTTATTTCCTAACGCCATTTACTGCGATACCACGCTCCACTCCACGGTAGAAGATGCAAAGCATCAATTTCCGGCCTGAACTAAACAACTTTTATATTAATTAGATCGTTTCCTGAACCTGTTTTCAATCAACAGACAAAACTGCTATAGTAGACCATTTTTTTTCTCGCTGGGGGTGTCGTTTGTACTATTATATTAAGTATACAAACCGCTTTTTCCAATTTTCCGCGATACTCACCCTTCAAAAATCGGGTTAGGTCTAGAAGCTTCAACCGCTACATGGCCTATTGTCAGCCTTGGACCGACGGCCTGGTCCTTCACAATGTATACGGTCTAGAAGTAGATGTTAAATAACTCAAGCTTTTGTTGCTCACACCACGTTTCGAGTTGTGTAAAAGAGATGGCAGCATAACGACCGCTGTTCGCAAGAGACTAGAATTTTCCCAGCGTCTTCTCCCTTAAAGGTAGTTGTTACAATCTACGTCCTCGTTGCGGTTCCAGTTTATTGAGCATCATGTATTAGCAAGAGATTGCCTTATCAAGCAACATATATGATATTGGTTCTGTTTAAATTTGCATTGATCCGTGAAAAAAGTAAGAGCGGAACGTGTGAAAAGCTTCAAATAAGCTCGAGAGGATGCTTAGTGATTTTTGTCGGGTGACATTAAAAATATCTAGACAGTTAACTAGTACTTTATTGTTAAATTCAAGCCAAACTCCGGGGTTTGTGTGAGAATACTCTTTGAAAAAATTGTCTTCTTCCTTCCGAAGTATGCAATTGTAAACATTGCAAATTATGAAGGAACATAGGCAAACGGTTCACAATTTTATTAGACCACAAGTAGGTGCAAACTTAATACTCTTCACGATGCAATTCTAATAAAATACTGATTGAAGCAACCGTTAAAATGCTGTTGCGGAAGATAATCTAGCCCGACAGACTTAGCTCAACGATTATACATGTTGGAATCTTAGCGTGTATCTATAGGTCATTGCATTGAGCACAAATATCGGAGGCTTTGCCGACTGCTAGCTCACAAAGCCTATATTTTCTTGAAAATTAACAAATAAATACGATATATTCAAACTAAGATCTAAACCAATAGGCTACCTTTTAACGCACGGTGTTTTTTAACCCATCTATTGAGTTTACTTTAGTCAAAAGCATTCTTCTATTCTTATAGAAGTACGACAGGATCATGTTTGTCGTGTTGAGGAAGAAGAAGAACAGCGTTGGCTGAGCCAATCTGAAAATCTCTTTTGCATTCACCTGAAAATTACCCTTTCGACGTGAAATTACAGAACATTTATTTATTAAATCTTCTTATCAAAATAACTAGAGTAGGTAAGTGATTTGTCTATATTTTAGTTTTCCATTTAGAAGACAATAAGCTTCAATTATACTGTCGTGCAAAATTGGCTATTTTCAGGCGTTGTCTCTATCCCTCGCCACCCTTGATCGACTGACAACAAAATAAGGCTTGAGATCAAATATATAAACAATGCGCACATCGAAATAGAGAACCCCTCAGTAAATCGATATTAAGATAATAAGCGAATATAGATTTCATATAGTCGGGGGTTGATGTAAAATTTAACAGTGTTGGATATCGGCGCTTATCTCTGCTCGCTTAAAAAGGCCCTGAATGTAACCCTAGCTTCACGATATTATTAACCACTAAAGAATTATAGTCTCGAAGAAATATTTGACAGCACTAGTCACGCGCGTTACACTGCAAACACTTGTTTAAGGACAATCAGTAATTACAAAAGTTCTTAATGAGTCCGTATATATATATATATATTTAATTTCATTAATAATCCCCGGCTATCTTTATATTTTTCCATTATTAGTCATTTATTTTATATCAACAAGTTTACGGAGTCATGTATATATGTCAAAGGCTTATCCTTATTAAGAGTGTAGCCAGAGTGAATCCTGCAGGACATGTCTATGAAACGGCGTACCAATTATAAATGTTTGGAATTAAAATAGATCGTTGGAACTCAGCCACACAATCCACTTAACTTACATATAAAAAAAAACGCATTTGACCCAAGATACCGTTCAGTGTCACTTTCTAGGCTAATGGTGCCAATGCCTTTATACGGTGTCAGAACTAAACAAAAATCGATCAGCTTCAACCATTAGCGTGGCACATAAAAAAAAGTCCAACTCTCATTTATTATAAAATTTTTCAGTCAACTGAACTTTTTGTTATAAAGAACTCGATCGCGTGTGAGTATAGCTCAAACAAAGTAACGTTCAATGCAATATCGGTAACGAACTTGAGGTATCCTGGAACATCGAATACAGCTAACTGAACTTCCATCAGCACACCTCGCTGGTAACTACAAACAACTGTTACTTTGAGGACAGTTGACAAAATCGTGACGAGGGGTAATGTTGTCTCATCATACCTTATCAGTTATGAAGTACGTACAGATGTCAGTGTATAGTTACCTACATTCGATTTGTGAACACTTACTTTGGGTTGAACGTCACTGCCGCGATGGAAGACCTCCGTGTTAATTCAGCACTGCAAAACTCGAAGGCACCTGCCTTAGCATGATGCTCTTTATGGACATTTATGGGCTTTATCTGAAATCAAGGCTGGCGACAACGAATGCACCGGGCTGATAATAACGACACCGAAAGCGTACAACTTGGCTAATGGGCACCAATATTACTGTCAGATATTGAGCATTCAAGAGTCCGGGAGGAGCAAAACGTATTTTCATTGTCGCAACAGATCGACACACGCGCCCGAAGGTCTAAGATTTCCCGTACAATCAAATGCCGGCAAAACCCAAAAAGAGAACTTCTAGCCGAATTTAGTAGTCCATCTTCTCCAAGCATGGACGCCTAAATTTTAATTATGGTAGAGGGTTTCGAGACTAGCCGCCAGGAATCGCCAGTTTCATAGTAGCCGCTAAGACGTCGCTGGAGATGCACAGGCGTTGTTAAGCTAGACAGCTACCCACGCCCTTCTTGTCTTCAAATTCAAGCTCGTCGCAAACACAAGCAACGTGAATTAAAAATCACCAATTCTACCAGAAGATCCGGTCTTGTCTATGACCAGAGGGGCCATAGGACTTAGGCGCAATGGGAGTCGGATCTAGGAACAGAAAGCTGGGTGTCTGGCCATTTGCGGCAAAGCAGAATTAATTGGGAGAAATTGTCAATAAATTATTCTCATTTTCATTTGTCATAGGGATACTGGAAGAATTAATTTAATTGTTCGAATTTGATCTGGTGTTTTACCAACAGCTTGAATTATATTAATTCGTATTTAATTGGGACGACCTGGGCCATTTGTTGGTGATTTATAATACGATTGTCACATCACATACGATTTTTTTTTTACCTATCATACTCCAATAATTGCATACAAGTCATATATACTATTTATACAAAGCCTGTATTCCACGTACTGTTGGGTTGAAGTATCGTTAATTCTCTTCTGTCCGTTCCGGGTATGCTATTTTGATTAAATTTTACATTTCTTGTTTCAATCTAAGCAAAAGCAACGAATAGAAAAGGTCAAGAGTTTTTGAACATGTGCCGCGTCCAGTGCAGCAGAAAAATTGAGAGAACAGGAAAGAGTGCGAAAAACCACTGCGTGTTGTTTCACTCAATTCTTACGCAGCATTAGAAATATGACGTTTATTTCCAACATAACGTAGAAATTAAATAGATCTACATTGCAAAAGTGTATGTTAAGGATAGCACAGCTATAGAAAAAGACAGAATTACCATATGCGAGAATAAGACTTAACCACCTACACGCGTCGCAATACCGATCATAATTTTTACTAAGTTTTTGTCGCCCTCGTTGGATATCCTAACAAGTCAAAATCATGCCGGGAAATCCATCTGCAGAATAACCTACTCGGTTAGCAAAACCCGGTTTAGGACCCACAAATGTCATTCATTGTTGCTCCTTTAGGCAATAATGTCCAGTATAATCAAGCATCTGTTCGATAAAGTTCCTGACATATGAGTCGACAGCTGATTTCCTTCACTACCGATGGCTTGTCCTGTAGTGATTCATTAACGCAGCCTTTAGCGACAAGTTCTCCACCATCTTTCTCACACACGTATATATTGACTTCGAATCAAAGTACGGTGTGCCCATTGGTGTAACATTCTAACATGTTTTACAAAGATTAAGCATACATTTCTGTGAGATGCGAAAGCCTTGACCGCGGGATACGGTTTAGCAACGATCATCCTGTCCTCATTCCCCATAATCGTCCGAATCATACGCTTTAGATATCACACAACATAGTGAAAGCCGAGCAAGATGACCATCATCATTTGATTAATGGAAAATTTCGATCCAAGGCCGCATCCGGCCTTTTAGGGTGCCATACAAAATAGACTTAAAATGATATGTCACTATCTTTACTTTTTAAGGAAACGGCCAGGTATATTTAAAGAATCCTGCAGTCCTGCCACCTGTCCATGGCTTGAAGCATATATCATCTAAGGGCCTGTTACATTGATCTCTTTGAGGACCGCCGGTAGTCCATCTTTTCCGGTGATCCCGTCTGCTCAGGGCTGTCCATATCAAAGGCCCACAACCTTAGCAAAAGTACAATTGAACGTTTCTCGGAAAATATGTCTGAAATTCTGTTATTGTCTTCTGTTTACAGCTCAGTCCTTTTTACGTTTTACTAGTTTCGATATTGAGCGATTACATCTGCATGTCGGGGACCAGCCCCTCTAGCCCTAAGACCTCTAACAATTTATTTCTACGCCTCGTGTTTAGCTGGAGACTGTTCCACGGTAAATCGTCGTCCATCGAATCGTACGGTAATTTCACGAGTGACATTATGTTTTGCTGTAAAGACTTGTTAAAAGTCAAACTATGGTTAGTTGGAGATGTGTGTAAAAACATGGCCGAAAAATGCATACTTGAAGAAGCACTACATAGTATAGGCATATAAATATTATGGGTTCTTTATCACTTGATTCAGACGCCCATGCAGGCGGTTGCCAGCCGTAAATAAGAATACGCATGTGTGAGGTTTTTAGACTTTTAATTCTTTTGTATTTTCAATAGAATAGTCCAGTGTTTAACTACTTTAAACTTCAACTCACAGTATGCTACCTGTGGTGCATAGCTCCAATAACGTCTCTTAACGTTTACGCTCTAACGAGATTTAGTCTAGCGGGAAATTTTGCGCGCGTCGCTCATTTTAGAATTGTTTGTAGTACAGGTTTGTGCGATTTCCCTTCAATAGAACATGGGGCATTCGAACTAAGGCATTTTGTCGTGCAGGTATCATGGCTGTTCGAACAAGTCAGCTTCATCACCGCCGCAGAGGTACCTCAGAGAGCGCGCGAACTCTGCCAAATGGACTTCCATTTGACGGCTCCTATGGTCTTTTCCATTCGGCCATAGTGCACCACATCGATGGGACTCTTGTTGCTAAGCGTGGCTAAAAAGCACCAATAAAGACCTTCGAAAAATATGCATACTGAATAATTTCAATGAATTTTGTTAGAAAAGGAAAAGCTGAATCGTATTTTCTGAATCATGATTTACCATTTTGATGTACTTTTGGACATGGCACGACGAAATGCATTTGCTTCATTCGTGTTGTAATAGCTGGGACTACTTTCCTTTTCCTGGGCCCTTTTTCAAGATTTAACATGAGTTCGCAGGGTTGCTTTAGAGGCAGACCGAGAATCTAGTTGTTCATTCAGATACAGTTTAAATTCTCAACGCAGTTAGGCTTGTGGACGGCGGGTTGAGAAGATCGCGAACTTAAGATTTCTAAACAAAACATCAATGTATCAATAGGGATATTCGAAGGGGTTCAAACTGACGCTTCGACCTTGCATCTCATTTTGGATCGTATCAGACAAGAGCCTATACTAAGGTTATTTGGTTTTTTCGTTTTACTTGATTCGTCTTAAAACAAAATAAAATTTCGGTAATATCCAGGGAGCTAGAGAGGAAGATATCAAGCGAGTGAGAGAGAGAAAGTTACAAGACTTTTTTTTTGACTTATTTAATCTTAGTATATAAGAAATTTTTAACGTGACCTCATCGAACAAGTCTTAGTTAACTGTAATCATGAGTCTATCACAATCGATGGTTTAGTGAAGACGCAACATTAAAATAGCGCTAGATCTCTCAGATTTGTCTTAAACGTGTCTGTGCAAGTTTGAATCAATTGTAATTTAAATATTTTGACAAATTATTTGACACTAACTACTACTATACTATTTGACAAAAAACATATATATATATATATATATGTATATAAATACATTGACCTTTCTAAAATAGTCATTGCTAGACGTGTTCTACTGGAACTTCGGCTAAGCCTCTCGCCGGATTATCTTAGTTACCTCTTGGTATATTTGTGTATTTTGATAATAGCAGGACTAGTCGTCCGTTTGGGCATCTGCTCTGCACATTTCTAGATAAGAGAATCAATCGCGTACGAGCTACCTAGTCTGAAAGACTTTTTGGCTGTACGTGATTTTTCTATCAAAATCGGCAATGAATTACAGATGCTACCAATTTAAATTCAATATAATGTATCTATGCATTATTACTGATATAATAATGCTTTTTTGGATTTTGTAATTTTCCGTGAATTTTTTATTGAGCAACTGTCGGTCTCCCCTTTGGGGAGGTATATCGGCGATTGGTGATGGTTAGCGCAGGCGAAAAAAAAAAAAATGCACGTATTTCAATTATCCCGCGTCATAACAAGCTCAATTCGAAACAGCCGAGTGTTGAGGGCGAGTCACGCCGCCAACGTTTGATTCCCTCGCCTGAAGGAAAGACGTCTTAGCGCTCCTCCCCCGTTGCTTCATCAAGTAACGAAATAGCGGATGTTTCCTCAGCCCCTTCGTTGATCGTCGCCTTTTCGTGTCTGACTAAACAGCTACGCAATGAACGACCCTATAGATAGATACGTATTTTTGCCGTTTTCCTTTCAGTTCCATTCTCGAGTTCCTAAATATTTTCTGTGAAACAACACAATGCAACGACTGGATGAGTATTTTATGTACTTGCGAACCAGTAATAAGTCGGCTGGCTGTCCATCTGTTAAACGATTAACACAATTGTTTGCGAAATCTAATCCTCCTTCTTTAGTTTCTACGCAGTGGACATTCTTAACCTCCTCGGTTGAAATATTGCAAAGTCCAGATGAAGCCTTCATCCAACTATGAGTTACCGTCCGGCCATTTCTAGTTACTCTCAATGTTACGCAATATTCTTAAAGATTCATTCCGCTGATATATTGGACAGTCACGCTGGATGTGTAGGTAGAGGTAGTACAAAACGATTGGCAGAAAGCGTCAATATAGGGCGGGTCGTCGTTGCGGTGCAGTACTGAAATGGCAGTCGACATATCGAGGTGACCCATTGAGCTGGAATATGGAGTTACATCTTTCTTCAGCCATTTTTTTCTTGATCGTCGTGATGTCGGCGTGGACGCTTTTTTCTACAATTGGCGAAGCTAAAGTGTTTTCGAAATGTGACTTTGTCGCCGAAGCTAAAAAACATTTTCCAGTGGAACAGATCGATAAATGTAAGTAAAAGATGAGGCGAATTAAGAAGCACGTGGCAGCATAAAATGCAATTTCTAGATGAAAGCAATACAATAGGACCCACCATCGAACAGAGTGGCAGGTATGATACAGAGATATACATTTCTTACTGGTTTTCTCGTACCTCGAAGCCTTCCGTACAACTTAGATTTCCACTTCAAACATCTGTTGCCCCATGATTGAATCGAATTGGATAGGTTTGTCAGTCATCGAACTAATAACTTGAAACGCAGGTACACATCAAAACAGCGTCATGAAGCTTCTGCGTTTTTCGATTAATCATCAGTGAGTAAATATGGCACTGCAAACAGCATAATCATCAAAGATTCTATGTATTCCTGTGCCGTATACTTATTTACACCACTCGACATTTGCTAAGGGCAAAGTTCGTGCGGCCACGTGACTAGCCGTATCATTAGATGGTAAACGCCCAACAATCTATCTATACG
>NW_019213246.1:42682-155382 GCF_002532875.2 Varroa jacobsoni | reverse complement strand
ATATATCTTTTATCATTGAAAACGATCAACGTCTAATTGGACTATACTGTGTAGTACAAACTTCTTCCTATTCAATGCTTGAGCTATTTTTCGAGTTTTGCTAGGGACGTGCATTGCTCGCTACGAGAGCAACTTCAACACCGACGCAATCAATACGGGTAATTGGGACAACTCAACTGACCACGGCATTTTTCAGGTATATAATTTACTATGATAGAAATTTGTCCAGATTATTATATGCACAAAAGATGTACGGCGATCGGTCTCTTGGGTCAGGGTAGGACTTACGGATATAGAGCGGAAGAGGGGAATTTTATTGTAGTTTTTTTTGCAGGCGTTCTTACGTTTTACGTAATACTGTAGCGATAAGAATGACGTTCATCTCGAGAAACTAGACCTTTTCTAATTGGTCGTTTAACTGATACAGACGTTTTAGGTTATCACGGGTAGCAGGTAAAGCATAATGACAGAAACACAATATAAGCCCCCGGCAAGCTTTCAATACAACTACAAACGAACATAGTGCATTCTCTATTATTTTTTTTTCTTCTAACACTAGTGTATCCTTAGATCTATCATATGCCTCCTTAGGATAATATAAGGCTTTACATTGAAATTGATAGTATCGTTCGTTGCGATTGAATGTTTCATACTATCACTATCCAAAGCACAATGTTAATCAAGTAAACAAACAACCCAGAGCGTATCATTCTTATTTTGCTACACAGGCTGTACCCGAGGGATGGAACGGCACGAGACTGACCGAAAAGCTAAAATCGAGTATCTGTTGCTCACATAGGAGCAGTTCGACCACAAATTTGAAAACAGGCAAAATAGAATGAATTTCATTTTCGGGAAGATCCCTCTTAACTCTCTTCGGACAAAGGCTGCTGCGTAAGCAACTATTGTATATTTCGTTGAAAGGGAAAGACACTGGTATTGTTAATAGTTACGTAGTCGCTCTTTTCGAGCTCTACTGTAGATAACCCACTCATATAATTTTACACGAATATTCATAGAAAAAAAAAAAATGATACTTGCCTAATCTAAAAAATAGGTTACCCAAACGCCATTTATTGTCAAAGCGTTAGCGAACTGATGCCAAAGCAACGCTGCGCGTTGAGCAAGAGAAACCAGCAGGAGGTGTACTATTCATGTTTTAACGTAAGCAATTTTCGAGTAATTAACGCTAATCCAATTGCAGATGGGCTGCCTATTCCTTATAGATCAATTGGTTGTTGCTTGACTGCAGTCCTTGTTGTTGAAAGGGATCATCTTGTGCCCTAAATGCTCTATAAGGAATGAGCATTTGAGAACTATCCCAAACAGTTTGCGATAGGCTATCTATCTAGGGTAAACCTGATAAGGCAACACACACGTGCAAAACAAATAAACATACTTGCACTCGATGCCCTTCATTACATGTCCAGATCAATCATGATATTAGTGATTTGGAAATCACTATGTAGGGTGCAATAACTAAAATTCATTCAAGAAAGGTCTACCATCGTTGTTCGTATGCCTTTGACCGTGTGGTTAAGCTGTTGTTAGTACAGGATTTGTTTGTTAGATCCTCACCCTATGTGTAACTGCCGGAAGATTGCTTACGATCTTGTTCATTGAGTCAAGCGTGAACAAATATTGCATGGTGTTGACCAATTTAACTATTAAGTCCCATACCTTTTAGACATAATTATTTTTTCGCACTATCTCTAAGGTAGCAATTCTTTTCTTGTACTTCTTTACTTCTTGTACAATAAGCGCTGGTGCTGTGGTTTGTTAACACGCTGGCTTTCGGGGACTGAAGGGAACTCGGCTTCACTCGTGAGCCACACATAACCTATAGTTTTGTTTGAGTCTTAATGATGATTTACTTTTAGATCAATGATCGATATTGGTGTTCGCCAGGACCAGCCAACATCTGCAACGTCAGCTGTGAAGGTATTTCTCGATATGTAGCATGTCCCGTAGACTGGCCAAAAGACATAAGCACATTTCGTATAGGCTTTCATGAATTAGAATTCCAGCCTACTGCCGTACCAGAGCAGATTACAAAGCTATTTGTCATCTTTGTACCTCGGACCATTTCTACACTGTTGGCCAGCCTTAATATTGTTGTTGGCCTATTTTTTCTATGGCTCTTGACGATTAGGAACGAATGTCTTCTTCAAAAGGTCATCAATACAAGCCAAGCTCTGTAAAGCAATATTCTGATTAAGCGAAAGAAACAATCCATTCTACTGATCCTATAGTTTGGCGTAGCTGCAATAAAGATTGCAAACTTTACTCCATGATTCTGGCCTACGAAAGGCTTTCACGACGACGGTGGCTTCATTCAGCGTCAGCAAATGGTGTTGACGCATGCTAGATCTTCCCTTCTTGCTAATAAATTGCTAGAATTTTGGACCTTATTAAGGTCGAATTCAGCTAGCTATGGTAAAACAATCGATGATGACTAACAACTAATGGGGTACTATTGAAAAGCTTCCCTTTATATTCTCTATCAGTATCGCAGGAGCTTCTCAAGTTAGTTTAATCTGCTTCTTTAAGTTGAGTGTTTGCACATTTGACAGTTTACACTCAACAACGTACCATATATGTTGTACTGGAAGACAAATAGTATTTACCGTGTCTCTTATTACAGCTCTACGGTCGGAGAATTTAACAGAAGCAATTGCGTGCGCCCAACGAATTTTATCGATTCAGGGCTTTAGCGCCTGGTAAGTTACAAAGTAGCCGACAATATATAAAGACGAACGACTGTCTTAGCTCTAGCTTCGGCTATCAGTAACATATGTAGTTACAGAGAATAACCCATATTGGAGAGAAAAAAACTGATCATTTTCCTTCAATAATCAAAACGTGGGATCTTTAGTTAGTTGTTATTACATTTTTCAGAAATAGGTTTTCTTCGAGATTTTCATAACAAATCCAATAAAATACTTAGTCGTGAACATTTATTTTTATTTCTTCTATAAGGGAACATTTTATGAAACAAGTTCCTTACATGCGCTTTGTCCAGAAAAAGGAAACATCATAAAAAAGGTAGCTACATTCGCAATGTTAAATTTAGCCTAATCTCAGCCCTCTCAATGCCCATCCTTCATTATTATCGAAGAAGTAAATCTGTCTTGTTTCATTCTATCGTTTGTGTCCATTAAAGTATCTGAATACCTAACGAAGTAATTACTTCGAAAAACTAAGTAACATGCATAATGTACTAAATTGATTTTTATCATCCGTTTATTCTGGGCATGGTGACCTTAACGAGTTCATGACCTTTTCCATCTGTTTCAGGACCGTGTACCCACTCTATTGCAATAACAGCTTCAACTATAGTCAAGACTGCAGCACTCCGGGTAGCGACTTTAGTTCCAGAAAGTTTAGCTTCTCGTTTGCAGCCCCGCCATCGCTTTTCAATCCACTTGATAGTAGAGTCGCAGCAGACAGAAACGTAATAACTGCAGTGAGCAGAATCACAACTCCGTATGTCAAAAACACAGCTTTGCCTTCACCGACCGGAGGTCCTATAATTAAAGGAACTATCGGGTCGATATCAACGTACTTATCGTATTCTACAACAAAAGCATCACCAGCAGCCCTTCAAAACGACCTAAGCTCGTCAACAACCGATTTGGGTAGATTAAGCATAGGGACTTCCGTTTGTCTGTCTATCGCTTGTCTATAGTATACCTGTATTTATCTAAGCAATCGTTTCTGTCATAGTTCTCAATGACGGCATGCATCTAGTGGTTACCGCAGGAGATACACAGAACTCTGTAGATTAACAGTCATCACATTTCAATATTATACGTCACTATAAATATACAGAACGAGTATCTTTTCTAAGAATACTTAAAATAGAGAACGATAGAAAGAGCAGTAGCTTATTGCTTCAGCCACAATGCGAATCGGCGGAAGAGATGACTGTAGCCATGCTTCTGATCATCGCCCAGACCCGTGGTAAACAACAAAACAGAAGAGAGGGTTTTGCCCTTGTTTTTGTTTAGACGATTATGAGATATATTCAATGAACTGTACGAAATGGCCAAATTCGTTAACTGCAAACCGTATTGCCTAATAACATGCAATCAAGTAATATTTTATTGCAGGGGTTACAGTTTCCAGTTTAGCGTTTTCCACTTCCTCCTCGGGAATTTATCGTGACAGAACCTTTATTGCTACCACAGTACCGTACTCGTCTTCGACGCTCGGACTCGGGCAGAATTTTCGTCCAGGACCTCAGGGAACTACAGCTCCGCCACACCTAAAGAAACACATCCAGAGAAACGATACTTCGCCGTAAAAAATACTGGCTGGTAGTAAGGAAATAGGTGTCCTGTTCCCCTAACGAACAGCGTTCCAGTGCAATAAAGTGATATCTTCTAATAAAGTTGGAATGCTAATGGAATTTATTTATATGTATGAAAAAAATCCAAGTTGAAAAATCTATAGGAACTTGCAATCTAAATTAAGAGGTAATTTATTCGAAAGAGGACTACGCGAAAATATGATGCAGCTAAAAAGCACTACCGAAAGCTTGTAGACGCAGTATCGAATCTCAATTGGTAAAAACCGAGCCTATTATTGTAAGCTAAGCAGCGAACCCGGTGGCTTGACTATTTTTCACCACTAATAAAATTCACTTCAATAAATGTATATAATTTTTGAAATTTATGTAATATTATCATAGACTTGAGTCCGTTAACTAAGGCGCATGACTTCCTGAAAGTCAAAAGGAACCCTTTTCGGCTATGTTAGGATATTTTACCGTAAATATTTTCCCTGGGTACTCGACTTAACTCGGCCTTGTCCTGTTCATACATTGGACGATCAGAGAACTGTTGTGCTTGAGAGAAGCAAAATAATATTGCTAAATCTGGTATTAATATAAGAGATGAGGTGACTTCGTTGCCGAATAGAACTGATATGATTAGAAATGCAACACCGGAACAATATAGAAAAGTGCCAACTACAAATGCATATCTAAAATTATGAGATCTTAGAAAAAAAAAAAAAAAAAAACTGTAGGCCATCTGATAAATTGCCGGTATATCTGCTGCGCTTATGTCAAATTTGTGCTATATAATAACCATTTTTAATCTCGTCACTCATTTTAATTGCCAAAGAAGTCGGAAAAAGCATGTCTTCACATACTGTTTGGTAAAATTACGTACTGGGAAGCAGAATAAAAGCTTAAGACAAAGCAAATTTTCATTTTCCTTTTTTACCTTACATTCAGTTGCCATACAGCTACGGCAACTTGCAAGATCTTGCTTCTACGATAGTAGAATTGTTTTTTGTTGAATCACTCTTATATGAGTGGATGCAACATGTATCATAGGTTATATGTGTAGTTTTATTGATTTATGAGCAGCGAGATTTCCTTTTCTCATATTAACTCAGGTAAGGTGTCCATCGCCGGCAAGTATCGAAACGTAACATCTGTGTGATAGAAACCGCAGTTCATATTTAAATGAGTCATTTCTTCGATTTACGATACGGACATCAGTAACAAAACAGGTCTGTATAAAAATATATCATTTCATTAACCAGTAGTCGCTTATGCAACCTGTTACGCAACCTAACCTAACCTAACTTATGCACAGCATCTACGCGCATATACATGTGCTGCTTTCGCTGTCATGCTTTTTCTTTACTACTTGCAATGTTTAAGTCCTGATACAGTTCATAATATTGGTCATACACTTTGTAAGGTAACTACTAGTTCTTCATGTAATCTTCTCACGAAATACCATCTCGTTAAGGTAAAAATTCAATGTGCCAAGCCTGAACAGACGACTCTTACTTTTACAGCGCCATCACTCTTCTGTTCCGGCTGTCTACGGTCTACGTACACTGCAGTTGTTCACGGAGAGCAGTCTGTATCTTTGAAACACTTGACAACAACAAGACAGCCGAACTAAAGAGGTCTTAAGTCGGTAATGGGCACAACTACATGTCTTACGAGTACTATAGCACTTTTTTTTTAACAAGTACTTTATTTGTGAGCGTTCATACTACTTAAAATTTAGCCTAAATCTTGTACAAATACACTTGAAATGCTATTTTTTCAATTGTATAAATGAGACGCTCCAACTCAAAGTGTCAGTAACGAAGTGGCCGATTTGAGATGATGCCTTTTAAGTGGACACATCATTATTACTAAAATAGAAGTTCTAAATACTCGTGCAATCTTGCAACACCTTTTGCAGTTTTCGCTAAACAAACTTTCTGTCTATCTTTTTCACGAGCCTGTGTCAACATCCAACCAAAAAAATCCCCCGGTTGCTTGCTACGACTGAGGAAACTTGGCCTTTCGAAATATATATATATATGGCTACACTCTTTGCATTTAGGCGGACTATGGGAGTTCTGGCTCTGTCAATGTGATTATAGTTAGAATTTTGGGCTTCGATACCACGAGAAGCCGCTATTATCCACTGTTGCATCGCCAAATTTATCTATTGTCTCCCCAAACGCTTCCAATCTGACATGCGGCAGACCTGCAAATGCACCACAAAGACAATAATTATAATCATCATATGTCTTTTTGCATTATTTACCGATATTTTTAAGCAAATATAGTCACCTACAGGATCTCGAAACTATGTTGCTTAAAATGTGCGAGATGATATAGACACATGGGAAAGGCTTGTTTTCTAGTACGAATTTTCCATTTAAGGTTACATTAACAGCCTATGCATTTCCCGTCAGCCGAATGTTTCCAATGTATACACTTGCAGTAACTTTTTTTCACGAAGCTATTGTGGCGGCTTGTAGCTTCCCTCTGTAATAAACTGGTCAGAATTTGCGAGAACTCTTAGAGCGATCCGGCGTATGTTTCTGATTGTATCAGCCAAATATGAGCTAACTGGAGCACTGCATAGAAGATAGGTAAGCATATTAGGCCCATTTCTTTGCTGGGATGACAGTAGATTATGAAAGATTGGCTCGACTGAAAATACAATTAGGACCGATCAACCCGGGCAACTAATAGGCCAATATATAGCTGTGTAAGTCTAGACGATCTTTTAAGGACATAATGAGAAAAATCCAATTAAATCTTGCGTCCTTTATTTGATAAAGTATTTTTTAATTGTCGGGTAGAGCAGGAATCTTCTGCTTTTATAGGCATATGATTTTGTTGTCATGCAATCTCTCTCAAACAAATTGCGTGAGGTTATTGACATCAGCCTCATAGGTTGTATATTAAATCCTGCCCATAAAACATCCGATTAGTGGATATAATATATGTAATGGTCAAATATTCAATCCGTTAATTGTCGGAAAAGACAGTGAATGTAATAATTCATAGATTAGCGGGTTTTATATGTACACTTTTAGCAGACGCACGAACACGAATCTAGCCCGCTAACCTGGTGCATCTGAATATATAAAATGGTTCATATTTGGCATTTAATGGTTTAGATCATTACTTAACTTTAGCAATTCGTAATCAATTAACAGCTGTTCATTGATTTTTTTCATTTCGTGTTTAAAAACAAATCTCGCATTTCATCATTGTCACTGCTTACCTATACAGCAGATCCATTTATTGAGAAATGGGGTAGCTTATAAGTCGGTATCCCTGATCAGACTGTTACTGAGCAGAAATGACGTTTTTCGAGCTTCACCTTTGCTACTTAAGCCATTATTTCAGGCGGCCGGCTCCGTCGAACACAGAACGAAGCGTGGCGACGCCCGAATTCAACATTAGAACACTTCTTATGTATTCCTAAGTTGAATAGACAAACATATTACCGACTAATCTATCACCGCAACAAATGTATAGTAAGAAAAAAGCGAGAACCTTAGGATAAATAAACACGAGCGTTGCGGCAGAACTTCGAAAAGTGTCTCGCGCGAAGCGTGACCTTTCTGAGTCGATGGTGTAAACATAATCCCTCTTGCGCAATGAGTTTTAGTTATCTTGGTTTATATATCACATTGGTGACAATCAATATCATACTATTCAGAACATTATTTTAAGCTATGTAACTCCTTAATAATTTCCGAAAGTTTTAGCTGGAGTCGATCATAGAGAAATTAGGTAGACAGCAGCAGCAGCAACGACAGCGGCAGTTGTAGCAAACGCGCTAAGAAGAAATGATATATGATGATCGAACTATTATTGATTTTATCCTCGGTAATTCTTTTACCTATTCTCCAGGGACAATCCGTCGAACTTATTCATGATTCTGTAGTTGCTTTTAACATTTGACTCTATCTAAGCTAAGTACTAAGCGTTTATTCGGTCTATAAACAAAAACACACAGGCAACAATTGCTATATCACTAGAGCAGACTAGTTAATTTCAAATGACAAGGCACCCATTGCGAAAGCAATTTTTAAACATTAAAATCCTATTACATAAACATATTTCTAATGTAATATATTTCTGTCCTTGCAATGCTCCTTTTGAAAGGCTGCTATGCCGAAAACATGTACTATGTTGCCTACGTGATGGACACAGCACTGTCCTGAACGACTTCGCTGCCATACAGATGAAATGATACCACCAAGGACCAAAGTAGTACCTGTGATTGAGTCAAATTACCTATTTTCAGCGAAGGAGAGCGCGATGCTAATGATTCTATCTTGGTCTGCGTGACCAAAGGCGGAGCTCTTCCGTTTGGGTAACTGGAGTTTCGCAAGGGTTGCAACGTTAAGGACGGCATACTGTTGAACCGCAACAGTTCATTACGGAACTGCCGATGTGAGAACCTAGATGCTTACCATGTAGCGTGTTCAGAAATAAACGCAAAGTCTTCTGAAGGGGGTTGCTAACTTTCTGTATTAGTGTGCTCGGCAACAACCTGTACATGGCAAAAATTTCTATCCTTTTTGGCTAACATTATATGCGTAATCCGTCTTAAGGCGCCTACCAACGTTAGCTATTAATTATATTAATTGCATAGATGCGATGATCAGCAGCAGGTGATGAGACACAGCTAGAAAATTATTTCAAAAGCATTTGGTTCAGAGACTTAAGTGCATAGATCAGATTAATTAGAGCTTTATGTTTCGAGTTTTATGTCAAGTATCGCCGTTAGGCATTCCAGCAGGCAGACGGCTGTCCTATGCCAGGTTTCGAACCCAAACCACAACGCGTCCCTAAGGTTAACGATCTAAATGCGTTATCCACGACGTTATCGCGGGGTATTGATTGAAGCTATCTGGCTAGGTACTTTAAGCTTTAGCATATACGCATGCGTACTGTCTATCCATCTGAGTAGGGAATTATCAAAAATAAGATAGAAAACAGAGTTAAATGTGCGACTAAGTTTGTCTATGTGCTTCCATTTTCACCTCTTTGGTCTAACTATGTGATTTCGAATAGACTTTTTTAGAAAGTTAATCAACTGGATACCATTGTCTGCCATTGATGCAAGCATGTTTTTAACATTAGTATCCTTCTTTTGTGGCTAAGTTATTTGGCTTCAAGTGAAAAACGGGCGGTCTGAATGTAAGCATCTTAGAAGCCGTAGTTACCAATTTGCCCTGGGTTCGTCTAAGTTCGGATGGTTTTTGCAGATATATATACGAGGAAAAATTGAAAATCAAAGGGAAAATTTTTGCTCATAACCTTCAAGCAGTGTTGAAAAACTTATTCTACTCTACCGCAATGCGTAACTGGCCTTAATTTTCACTTTATATAGTAATGAATACAGCTTATATTATTTATCTGTTTTTCTTTTGCTCCTATAAACTAGCTACCCAAAAGTTCTGTTCTAAAAACTCTTTTGTCTACCTGGTTATAATCCACGAACGAAATTACTAATACTATAATTCCTTCCATTTGCACAACTTTATAAATTAAAATACTGTATTTTAAAATAACATACATGTTACTATCCAAAGTGGACAGAAAGCGCCGCAGGCTGCACGTGAAACTTGTCATATATTTAAGCTTTCACGAGTTACCGAATTAACATTTTGGTCAGAGGTAAAGATTTTGGGCTGCTTGGCTAGCGACGACCATTTTTGCCTACGACCGTCAGAAGAAGCCAAAGTCTAATTAGAACGTAATAGAAACAACTACTTTCCTTTCCGAATATGGGCTTTAACATGAACAAAGTTTTATTATGAATCTGTTGGAACTTGAGTTCAGTTACCTAGCACAAATAATTCTCGCAAAGCAAAACTGTCCAAATATATTGAACAAGAAAATTAACTGAAGCAATTATTACTCAAAAATAAGCAAAATAAATTAGTAAACATAAGATTCTATCTAAGCTTTGTTAAGAACCTAGCTTTTATTTTATCGGACGAATACTGGGTTTTCACCAAGCTTTTCTGTACTATAGCACGGAATAAAAACAAAGGTAATTAGAAATATTAACGTACATCGTTCGAAATCAGGAAAAAATTGAGACGCACTTATTTACCGAATGTAATCTAACAAGCTGAAAAGTGAAGCTTTGTCACCAAATTATACAGCAGTTAAATAGCCAATTTAGTAGTAAGCCGGCCTCGTTATGTTCCGCTTTAAGATGGTATTCTAAGATTCTCGTCATTATATTTTGCTAATAGACGATAAAAATTAATGTGAAATAGATTTTAGACACGAACTATGTGATTTTTCACGTATACAAATATGAAAAGTTAGGTTATGTTGGCATTTAGTATGAAAACAAAATAATGATTTAATTAGCGGATCTTCCTGCTGCAGATCGGTTACACAGGATAGTCGTCAGATCGAACTTTGTGTCCGCATGGCCTCTCGCATAGAGCAGCTATTTGACGGGCAATCGTAACTTACACTTGAGGGAAAGTTTTGTTACATTTACAGTAGTTAGTCATTAACTTTCCAACCAACCCGCAGCGTAGAAATCGCACTCCCCCCCCCTTCACACACACAAGAATATAAAATGATACAAAAAAGCATTTTGCAATGGTGTTCTTGAAAAAAAGCTAGAGATCGCTAATTTGAATATCCTCTCGGTTTAGGTAACTTGGCATCATTCCTACCATCGTGACATATTTTTCCTAAATGCTATATGAATTCATTAAAATTTTTGTTAGAATGACCTGCGTCTGCAAAGGCAAGGCGAAATACAATGGTAGCGTTAGATATTGCCATACGAGTGTTTACGTAAATATCTCAGATACTCCTACGACAATGTGGATTTAGCAAACGTCACTCGTTCGCCTTTATTCGCTCGAATCACGCAACAAGATGTAACAAAGTGCCAATGATTTAATAATAAAATATCATAGTTTGATTTATACTTTCTGCTGGCTATGTTCGCCGTTCGATAAATTGACTGCGCGCATCAACCAGCTTTCGGCCATTCACCAAGGGTTGCCTTGTCCAGCTCCCAACGGAAGACAGGATATCTCCCTCACCGACCGCTTCTGCGAGCTTCAAAAGCTGCTTCGGTGGTGCCACCTAGTGGCATGCGTTTGAAATTCGTCATCTATTCGATTCCAGTTGCCAACATTTTTGGCTCCTCTACGGCGGCAGCAAGCAGATAGGCATTTATCTAGTGCCCGTAGTCCACGTTGAGAACAACAAGCCAGATAGACATACAGATCAGCTAACACTGCCGCTACTGCTCTAGCTGCAAATCCAACTGCTGATTCAGCTGATTCAACGCTTGCAGAGGTTACAATTCCTGCTGCCGCTGCTGCTGCTACTACTACTACTACTACTTCTACTACTACTACTGCTACTACTACTATTACTGCTACTACTACTACTACTATTACTACTACTTCTACTACTACTACTACTACTACTACTACTACTACTACTACTACTACTACTACTACTACTACTACTACTACTACTACTACTACTACTGCTACTACTACTACTACTACTACTACTACTACTTCTATTACTACTTCTACTACTACTTCTACTACTACTTCTACTACTACTACTACTACTACTACTACTACATTTTTGAAGTGCTTATTCAGTTACATTCGTTTCTGCTTAAAGTGCTCTTTCGATGTGTGATTGTCTAAGTGTTGAAGCGTGACGAAGTCGAGCTACCATAATAAACATTGGAGCATCTTGAAATATGTCAAAGTTAAACCTCCATGAACTCACTTAGCTAGCGAGATACGATCAGTGACGGTTATGACATCATCCGGAGTGTGCTTACAGTTTGGTCAGCGGTAGCGCCATCCACTAAAGCGAAATAACGATATCGTCGTGTCCCGTCGCCCCTGAAGGCAAAGAAATGTACCTACATATAAGCAGTGGACACATGGGCAACTCTGTATGGCGAGAACAACAGCGCCTCGTATCACCAAGTTCATGCTGTCTGCACCCAGCATCTTGACCAGCGGGAACGGTGATATCAAGTATTGCTGACAACGATCAATTTTCTGGAACTCCGTTGTAAAGACACTTTCATGATCCGCGGTAGGTCAAATACACGTTCTAGACTGTGATGCAACTTTTCGCTACTCTAAAGCACGGAACCGTTTCGTTTGTACCCGTACTGTCAAGATGGCTTTTGCGCTTTCATACTCAAGCTCATTGAATTTAAGATGTTTTTTTCAAAAAACATTTTTGAGCTAGACAAATCTACTTCGGCGTTGATGGAATAATTGAACGCGTTTCCCATATATCTATATAATTAATTTCACTGTATTATGCTATGTATTAAGCTAGAATATTATTACACGCTGCGACTTATCAGCAAATCTACTAGGATACTTATGGTTTGAATAATATATTTTAACTGCTGCAGTCCGGCAAACATCGGTCTCCTTGCTATTTCTATCAAAATCTAACGTTATGGCTCGTATAGGCAGGGGCAAGGGGTGCTACTTGTTGATTATTTACAACTGTGATTTGTTGTAGCTTTTATAGTGGACATCGACGAGTAGGAAGCTAGTTATCCTATATGCTAACAGCGGCATCCTCTGAAGCAGTCGTCCTAATTTGAGTGACGATAGGCACACATGTGTACTTATCTCTCTCAGTAGTAATCTACTTAAGAGGCTCTATGGCGAAGAGTTGGTCAATGTTTGCGCAGGCGCTTTTGAAACTTTGTCGATGGCCAATAGGTGAAATTGACGTGACCGGCGGAAAGACCGCTAGTCGTCCAACAGTAGCAACACCTTTTGTGGAGACGCTTAGCCCGGTTATGATGAGCCTGTGCTCTCTTCCCGATTTGCACTACTTGATCGGATAACATAGCTTTCATTGAATCTGTCGCTACCGATAGCAAGAACACCGTTCGTATATTGATCGCCTGCGACACGCGAAGAACGCCCGAGTCGCTCGGTACGGCTATTCGGATTACCGTTAGATTAAATGCAACTACAATCTCGCAAGTGATAGCTTCATAGACATTTTATTTCTCAACTCAGCAATAAAGATACCAGCTGCGTAATGCCATTTGCCGTTTCGAGTTCCCTTTTCTGAACTACGCGCGAGCTCAAAAGTCATGAAAAACACACACGTGCACACAAATGTATATGTGCGTGTGTGTTTTTGTTATATATATATATATATATAGACGTAACTACTGGGTACAATGCATCCGTTTGTTATGTACTGCGCTAAATGCACACTACGATGGCACGAAGAGACGCAATCGTTTGTACCTGCCCCACATAATTAAATATATTTCGGAACGAACAGAACGGAGAAAAAACGTAGAATTTTTATTATTAATTAATAATAATAATAATTAATTAATAATTAAATTAATGTCGTTCATAACCAAACGTCTAACCACTTTTTAACATAGTGAGACATCCAAATCAATAGCTGTTGGTTTTGGACCTTACTAACATAAGTTACGTTTAGCCAGCAATCCAGGAAGAAAGCTCGTAAACGAACGTAACCGGAACAAACATAGCTGGATTGATGTTAATTTCCTCTTTTTTCTTCTTCTTCTTCTTCTTAATTTTGTACCTTAGGTTTTTCTATGTAAGTCACATGTACGTAAGTGTGCTTGTCTGTCAGGAAATGGCTCTACTCTTCATTCAGTTCTATGGACCCTTCAAGCGGCAGACGTGGGCGTACAAAGAAAAATTTAACTTATATGGAGTCAAGTGAAGGTCGTAATACTTGTAACTGTTAGGTTAAGAATAATTTAACCAAATACCCAGGTAATTTTCATTATACCCATGCGGTTTTGTAGGCTATAATTATTTCAACATTAATAATTTAAGGCATTTTAATAATCAAATAGTAGTATTTTAGCATTTGCTGGGTTATTGTTCTGTCTTTTGTTGCTAGCGTTTGTATGGGCAAACCTGTGAATCGAAACAAAATAGATCTGTTTAATGCGAGGTTTCTTTTGTAATTATAGGTTATAACAACTTAGATTAAGTTAACAGTCAGTGGTGGTCAGACGATTATTTTTATAATTTAACAAAAGGAAGCAGGAATAATTTTCCATCTATCTTGCGCTATTTCTGTCAAAATACAAAGACGTTTTTTCACGTCTTTCTAAGCGCGTAGTAACCGAACAGTAGTACGGCAGAACGATACGTATACTGGGGTAAACTAATATGGCACGAACCGCATGAAACAGGTATAAACAATATTAATACGACTTTGGGGACTGATTAAATAAACGTCCATTAGAATTAGCTAATACTGCTCAAATATGGGACATCAATCTAGACTTGGCATTGAAGCTGGCTGAATGGTCTTTTAAACTGGAAAACAAACACAAGATTGAGTACGACAGGAAACTGCATAACAATAGAAATTAAACACAAAGCCAAGACAGTATAGATCAAGAGAAAAATGGCCCTTATCGCACCACAGACAACAGATGTTTTAACTCCTATGAAAAAAAAAAAAATACAGACAAGGAAGTTGTAAAAGGTTTAAATAATTTGTATACGACGATGGCTACTGATGTTGTGATGGTTTTCGATATTTGTGTACAAATGCGCGCATCCCTAATACGCTTTCATTGGAAACTGGACAGTATTTCGCGAGCCAGGGCTGCTTTGACCACGAGTCACAAAACCCACTATTGATGGCCAGGTGATGAAAATGCAACGAACATATCGGAGAGGCTCGATGCTATATACCTTTTTTTTTTTTTTATAACTGTTTGATTGTTTTTGCGCTGTTTTCCTATCTAGTTGCTTGCACTCGGACAGCCCTGTCAGTAAATCCATATAAACAATGAAAAAGTTGAACGGAATACTATAGTTAGCAAAGTAATATAGAGTCCTCATTGTGACTGTCTGCCTATAGCCCTATAGTAGCCGGTGTGGGTTCGTGCCAATGACCGCATAATAGATTGTTGTAATGAAAACGTTCATTGTTGACGCTGACGTCTACAGTAGATAAACTGAATACTGCATGGTACACTGAGGAGAATCACACAGGTTTATGGTACTCGATAATCCTAAGCACAATTTACTACCCTGCATAGCTTCATAGGAAATAAATAAATGTGTCAAATTTTACATTTGCTAGCGGTGTTAGTTGTTACCACAAATAGCTGGCTCGCGGAGTGAAACGAGGTATGTTTGCGCTAGGTTTTGAGCGTAGACCATCTTACATGTCTTGAGCTTCAGCACGCAAATACGTTACCGACCGCACTTGGTTTGATATAGCGTTATTAAGGAGCGTTTTCTCGCGCGGCGTCAGGTGATTTCTCGTGTATATTATTTGCTAAAGGTCGTATTATATCATGGACCTAGATGGTCCAAGAGAACGAAATACGTGTGCCTTTGTTAAACACTTTAGTTAAATAAAAGGCGAATTTGAATGACTGTCACGTTTTACTTGGTCGGGTTCCAAAGTCGAATTCGAGAACAATGAAGTAAACCAACTAGCCAAATTCAATTAAACAATACCCATACAGTTGCCTGTGCCTGTCCGATGTCACAATTGGAGACACTCTGAAACAAATTGGCCTGAAGTGTGGAGGCTTTCGTCGGTTATGAACGCGTCAGAACTTTAAAATTGCAGTTGAATTTATTTATTTATTTAAGCTTCTCATTACAACACCTATAAACTAGCTCCTTGTACCGTTTACAGGATCTTCCCAACATAGTTGTTTCCTAACTTTTGTAGTCCCTATGTGCCTAATCTGGGTTACCGTTTCCCCTACCAACACATTCTACTGCCTTTGGAATCTATTTGTCATTTTCCGCCACAGTTTCAATCGGCACTTTGGTTTACGACCTAAATTAAATCGTCGGTGGCGTCCGTATAGGAAATACTACCGACTGCTTTGATATAGATCTACGTTTGGCGACATGACAGAGAGAAATATATAGGGGAAAACAAATTTTGTAAGTTTATGCTCAAAGCGCCAACAGATCACGACTCAAGCCGCATAAGTGTTTATACTGTATTTGCCTATTAGTTTCACAAAATTGTCGACGGCGTTATACCTCGAACTTTGAATATTCTACTTGGTTAAACTTGTGGTGTGTGGCGTTTAGCACTAGTAATGGCAAAGCTGATAAATGTTTTCAATGTTTGCCCCGAAGCAGACTTACATGTCAGTCAGTTGTCAAAAAAAAAAAATAGTTTATTATTAAGACTTTTTTTTTGCTATGGCGGCGTCGTCCCGACAACTCCCCGTTGAGACTGGGCAATCAGTTTCCATTACGAGAGATGTACGTGCACGTGTAGACGCGGCTCTGTTTCACATAGTCCCATGAAGTTCCTAAACATACCTCCTCTATGTTGAAGCACGACGATGCGACGGCGATAAAGGGGAGAATGGGATTATGTAGAATGGAATTCACTTAACCCGGCCATTGAGAGCATCTGTTACCACCAGCAAAAAAAAAATTAAACCCGCACCTCCTCAAAAGATTCCCACGCTGTGTGTTAACATGATTTATTAACCTTCAAGATAATTTTCATTAAAGATACCGATGCCGTTGAGTCGGTTTCACGGAACCGAACTTTTATGCTCCACTAACCCAATCAATATGGGTTAACGAGCCAACAAAAAAACTAAGGAAACAATCCTACCTTGCAAAAACAAGCTGTTGTATATCTGTAGTTCAAGAAGATGCTTTATGGCCATTTAATCCAGCGGTGGTCCAAATGGCGGCATATTCAAAACCTACAACTTATCTGAACAGTAAGTGAAATATGTCACATTGTACACACAAACTCAAAACACATTGTTTTATCATGTATAACCCTAAATCCGCTAAAATCCTAAATCCCCCACATGGCTAGCTGGCAATACATCTATTCTGACTCAATGTAAGGACATTTACTATTTATTTTCTTAGAAGCAATTCACATCCGGTATGCTTTGAAAATATGTAGCGTGTACATATGGAAGTTCGCTTCTTATATAATTGTGGTGATATATAACATTCCCATATAACATTAATCCAGTACCAAAAACCGAACTATCTGTCCTTGCAACCGTGGATTTTCCGCGTATCTTTTATTGCACGTTTATGTTAGAGCTTCAAATGTTTTATTTAGCTTCGTCATAAGAACGTATATAGTTTTGTCTGCGTAAAAATTTTTAGACTACAAGTCGGAAAAAACTAGGTGTACCTGGTTACTTTTTCGAGGTTGGGAACCTCGTTGAGTTTCTTAATCTACTGAGTACAAAATTGATCTTTCGCTCTATTGCGATGACGGCTATTTTGCTGCTCAAGCAGAAGTTTTCCTCTGTTCTATTTCTATAAAATGGTCTCAATCAATCAGTCGGTCAAACAATCAGCACGACAGAATCCAATCTCAGCCCAACTTCTGTAGGATGTTGTGTATGGCACATACGCAATTTGTCGATAGAGTCCTCAGTTGGCAGTAGCGCCCACCAAAGCAGGTTAAAGAATTTCCTCGCTTCGTGAAGACACCATTTGCCTCCCCGACACGCGTAGTTACCACCAAACGAATTCGCTAATAACAGATCATCTCGAGTTCTACAGGATGACTCAATCGCCAAAACTGATTTATAAAGGGTATGGGTTGATTATACTGGGGGGATTATACAGGGGATGGGTTGAGCATACATACGTTGCTCCTGTTCATTGTATAGCTACTTTAAGGCCGGACGTATACGTTTCCGAGCTTTGAGCGATTAGCCAGGTGTAATTCATTTGCGAAACGCTCGCCAAAATTTTGAAAATTATAATATATATTTTTCTCAGTCATATTGACCAATACCTGAAGGTAATTGAACAAACTATGTAATTAGATAAATAATTATCATTGCAGCGGGTATAATTAGAAGCCAACTGAACACACAACGGATAGTATAGTCCGGAGCTTTGAGGACTACAACTTTATTAAGTTTTACTGTATCTATAATAAGCGGTGTGTCTGAGTATGCATACAAGATGCGGCCAAATTAGTCTATTCATAGCTTATCAGTAGTAGGAGCACGTCAGCTAAACTTCCGAATTAGCGTCGTATTATACGTATATATATAATATTATATTATTATATAAGACCTCAGTACGTATTTACGCGTTTTCGGTATATGCGTTCCACGCCAGACTAAATATCTATGGACAGCTTGCTAACGATATGACGGAACGACGACGAACAGTTTGCGGGAATTCGGGTAGTCATAGGCTCTTTCAAAATAAGGCGGTCGTATGGAAGGACTGCTGGATGCGCTTGTGTGCTTCTATATTTCGAACCCTGGATGTATCCCATCGATCGAAAATGCGTTGGTCCAGGCTTTAAAATAGTTTTTTCACCGATGTAGCAAATGGAGATCTTTAAAAGATTTCGTATATCCTCTGCTGTAACATTTTTGACGACGAACCACCAATGTATATATAGAGCAGATCTATAAATATGTAAAAAATTATTATAGAAACATTATTTTCAGAATTTTCAATATTTTAAGTTCATCAATTGTTTGTCTGTACTTATTACTGCAGATGTCTCGATCTGGGGGTATCAGCATGGATGAGCTAATCAGCTTCAAGCATTTGACCCTTAAGTCGACTGCCTCCGCGCAGTCCGACGACGAAAACAACTCTCAGCCAAACACAGCGACCACGTCACAAAATACGACGCCAGGCGCCGCCACCCCCATAGGAACTCCAACACAACAAAGAAAAGGTTTATATAACAATGGCCGAACTAACGCTTTTATCAAGCTGGGTCACTTGCTCAATTTAACTAGCTTGAGCTGTACAAGCGCAAAGTTCTTTGGCATTGGTCAAACTTGTCTGAAGCAATTTTCAGGTTCGCTGGCCCTGAGCAGAATATTTTAATTATTTAGTTCTTGGTGATACGCGGTTTAGAGCGCGTTTAGCGCCCAGCTATCTGTAATGATCTCTCTGATTCGAGTTAAGCCTTCTTTTCCAGAGTAACCCTGAGATCAATTGTAGTGCATCCTTACAATCGCTTTACATTTGGAACATGAACGGGTAAAAAATTTCTAGGCAACCAGATGGACATCCTTTACATTAGGTTTCACGTGTACTCGATGCAGTCATTTTGAATAGAATAGTTAAAAAATATTACTAAGCATTTTGATTCATATTTTATATATTGACGAATAGATCTTCGAGGTATCTTATTTTGAGCTTTGGTTATATCGAGAGCAGCTTTATCTTCATTATATCATGATGATAGATATATATATATATATATATATATATATATATGATTTGATGCTGTAGATACATTTCAACGACTTCCATGCCATATTCAATCTTTGTCATGTATGTCTCATTCCCCAGATAAATTTTTCAACTAATATTAATTATTCATTAGTCCAACTACTAAATTAAAGTCTTAATTAAAAACTAATATTGATTTCAGCATGGCCTGGCCTGTCATTATGTTTCAATAAAACACAAATGTTTTTTCATATGGTATAAGTGGAACGATTTATCAAACAGTTTTTGTTGAAATTGGCCCACTTGTTTACCGGCCTTAATGTCCTGTACCGAGGCCCCTGGTTGGGTTTCCCTTCTGTTCTATCCAAATAAAAACACAATCGAGTATTTATATTAAATTCAAGCTAAAAATTGTTCATCTTCTCTTAAATTCATTTTAGATACAGTTTTTGTGCTTGGTCCCTGTTATGTGACAAAACCCCCAATTATTACCCCCCCCCCCAAAACCCAATTATGTGACAAGCACTTGCATAAAAGTTCAGCAGGACCACAGTATGACTTCTTTTCACTTTCTTGGCGCAGGAGGCACAGTAATGAAGCTGAATATTCAGGATAGCACTTGGCAGATCGACAAAAAATTGCGTAAACGGAAGAGTCAGGCTAAACGCGCCAACAGCCGCAACAGCAATGGCAGTAGGCATCGGGACAATATCAGCGATGGCATACTTGAACAAGGCAGTACAAAATCGTCCAAACAGGTAAGTCTTTGCACAGGCGATTAGAACGGCGGGAATTTCAAGTGGCTGAGTTCAGTGGTGGCGTTCTATAGCCCAATTGTCAACTACAGGCCACCGATTTATGCGCAGGGGTCAACGAACCGTTGACTCAGCCATCGAAGTATGCAATGTATGTGAGTGGGCCTTGTTCGATTGGATATTTTTGGTAGAAAAAAAAACAAATTAGATTAAAAGAACAAGAGAGAAAATTGAAGCCGTGATAGATCGCATTTTCCATCAAGAGTCCGTTTGTGTTAATTGGCTGCCAAACGTAACTTACCTCATCAGCTCGTCATACGACAACAGATAGAACTTCCAGGAATAATTTCGAGAACAAGGACATTAAACCATACGACGATCAACGAGTTTTTCTAACAACAAAAAGAATCAGTAGTTGTTAGTAATCAGTAATTGTGTTCAGCGCAACACAGCTGGTCACAAGTGCCATTACGGCAACGCAAACTCAAGCTAGACATTGGATATGTAGACAATTCAAGATCGTTTTGACGATGTTTTTGTTTGATTTGTTGACTCAAGATCGACGATTCGTTACGGATTTCGCGCCATTTTTAAATCATTCAAATTGTCGGGAGTCCGTTGTTCGCGTAACCGCAACGTTTTACCAGATCTAATAATATGGCATGAGTATAAGTAGGTGAAAGAAACAGACAGACAGCTGCAGGGCTGTCTCTAGTGCCTTGCGTAGCCACCGCCTTCGTACTGGGGATACATCAGCAGAGTCGGTGAATAGTCGCCTCTGTAGCTGGACATGAACTCAAGCTCGGTCACATCACGCGAAAAACGTCTTTACATCGTTCTAAAAATGAGCCTACCTCGTACCGGAATCGCTTCTTTCCTTCAAGTGTACAACGATTGCTTCAGATTATCCAGTTGGGCATTTCATATGATGCGCATAGATCCCGCACTGGGTGGACTCGACTCGACCGTTAGAACGCAAATATCAAAGCTTCTACTCATCTACCATATTACTAATAACATGAATCTAAATCTGTAATCAGTTTCGTCAACTGCCTAAATTTGCCAAGGGTAATGTCGAAATAACATTGAAAATTATAAAGTGTTCCCTTTCTCCGATCCTGCTGCAAAGTCTACTTCCAAGATGTGTCAACCTGAGACGAATGTCAATTGAGGAGGCTTGGAGATCGTGGAGAAAACGATTGGCTTCTTCTTCTTGAGGTAAATTCCAATTTTCTACGTGCTGTATTGATGTGTGTTGAAGCTTACTACTACCTTTGTCAATGGCGTTCTTTTTGCCAAAAGAAGCTTCTTGAGAAAAATGTTGAGATTATTGGAAAGAAGTTCGATTAGACCACATCAGATTTCAAAGGACGCCCGTTGGTAAAGGATGCTTTCGTGATGTTTCCTCGTTAATTGAAAAATTCTACATCTGCATTGTGTTGCGACAATATTCTATGTCTTAGAACGTTGGTCGTCTTATCGAAATAATCAGACAACAGCTAATCATGTGTATTCCCTGGTTAGGCCGAAGGGACGTCGCACAGCACATCGGCCATTTTACAATATGAGTATAAGCGGCAATGGGTGTTGCAGTCATCTACGTTTATTTTGGCATGTTGGAAACAAGCGATCGGCCAAGAGACGTTATTCTAGCAAAAGGAAACTTTGAATTTGTCGTCTCAGCGCTGCGAAGAGGCGCGGAATAAATTAACAAATTCAGTATGAGATAGGGTGAGTGTATTGCACTATACGTTCTGTGAGCGCTCGGACCCGTTCAAACCATGCCCCCACGAAAAAAAACGTACGTGTTCATATTATTTTGACCCCTTTAATACATTCCTAGATATGGACAGGTTCCGTGCTTGTTACAGTACGTCGTAAAAACGCAGGCGAACTATGTGCGTGCGCAAATAAACTATAGCAGGTGCCAAAAACCTAAACCAAAAAACGCTATTCTCGGGGAAAGGTTCGCTGAAAAATTGGTGTTCATTGTAATGGTAATCGATGCCACCGCCCTGCTCGGCTCATTGTTTGCTACCGAAAAATCCAGGCAAAATCAAGCGATACTATACTAATAGCTCCCTATGAAGGAGGCTGCTTTTTTATTAGCAACATTCTAACTCAATAGCAGCAGCAGCAGCAAAAACGGGTGTGTATGTTTGGCGGCGATGCGCGTCTGTCTGCGTATGCATGAATGTATGTGTGTGCACGTACATGGGAAAGCATAGTATGGAAGAGCTTTTGTCGACGGTGAAGTTCTTATAGCTGCTATTGCTTAAATCGGTGCAAACTACATGTACAAGCTTAGCGACTAATTTGCCCGTACGAGCCCATCGGGTTGGCCTAATAGTTGTTTTGTCATCTGGGCCATGGGTATCAGTATCGTTGTTGTCCTTCTCTACAAGGTCGCGATGGTCAATGGCCCTTTCTTTCCTCTTATTCCTCACTGGCCGCCACTGTCAACGGCAGCAAGGAAGACTTACACTCTGGTAATGGCAACGGTGACGCTAGCAACAGTCTGACTGACCTTAGGTAAAGAATCGACGACGCGCGATAGTTTGCAGCCCAAAACGCTGCTAGGCGATCAGTCCGACAAAATGACATGGTAGCCTAAGCTGGCTGATTTCGAACGGTAGCTGCTGAGGCACTCGCAGCAAGCAGCATCAGGCCAGGGTCGCTACGGCCTGAGCACACCGTCATCGTCCGTGCGGTGCTCGAAACGGGGCGAAAGGAAGCGAAAAGCGTGCTGCTGCACCTTTGTCTTGTTCCGACACAGACAAAACAGCCTTAACGTAATCGTGACTGTCTTGTACCACCACGAAGCTTGCTCGTTGCACTCCTAATGGAGCCAGATTGATTCTAGAATGTCCCTATCAAGCACTTTCTTGCTTTATCTTTCGTACGGCGAGAAGAGAGGGCGCTATCTTCAATGTTAACATTGAAATGCACCATTAATAAATAACTGATGTCGCAACGACTTGAACTTATCGAGTTCACTTAGACGCTCTGTACAGCCAAAACCGACGACGCAGATCAGCCGGCTCTCACTATTTCTATTTAAAGCGGGTGCAGCACGTACCCAAACTATTCGGTGGAGTAGAGCGTGACAGCGACCGCAGCTGGGCGACAAGGGTGAAGGAGGATTGGTCGGTGTAGTACCCGCAGGTGGTCGGCGGCTTCTTGTTTCGGTTCCCATCGGAATCGCTACAAGTTTCATCGCAACGAAAGGAGAAAAGCCCGATTTACGTCAGCACAGAACGTTTTCGTTTGGTTGATTTCAAGGAGGCAAAAAACACTGCGTTGCAATCGCTCGAGTAATTTTTGTAGTCGAACTGAAACAGCTGGATATCATGAGACGTTCTGACTGGAGCTCCGCAGAACGCGTCAGTTATCGGAGCTAAAAAGTTATCCCGGCCTGCCCTCTCCACTGAACAATGTGATACGGACGCAGTGTGGCTTAAGCGGACGAGATGCTTACTGACGATGAAAGGGCAGTTGTTGGTAGCAGCAACACATGATACGCTGGTATCGGTAAACCCAAGTCTGGGATTACTCAGTCTGCTCATCGACTACGAACGTGCACCGCCAAAAACTGACACCTGTGGGACGTTCCAGCCCCGCTACCACGTTCGCATATGCAGCTGTTCGAACTCTCGGAAGATATACATATGTTGTCAGTGTTTTGCTGTGCTATGTCTCGTAGACCATACAGCCATGAAACAGCAGCGAAAGTAATCCAGAGGCACAGCCGAATGCACACCCGCACATCCTGTCCCTACAGAAGTCCTCTAACACAACAAACCGTGCAGTTTAGTAGTGCGTATCTCTAATTAGTTAGTGCGCGACAAGCTCCGCAGCGACTCCCAGTTTCTGTCGCTGCTATTGTCGATGCTACTATTAACAACTCGTCGTGGCAATCTACAATGGCGCCAGTCCGACGTAGCCGTCCTCCTGGCGTTCGCCGTCGTTGGTGGCGGCGGCATTTCTACACACCGCCGTCGAGCGCAGCTTGCGCTATTGGACGCAGTCTCCGGTAGAAGGCGAACATAACGGATTGAAACGAATAGGATCTGACAAAACGCAATCCAGTGTAGCTCAAAGCTCACTTGGCACGATATATCAGGGCGTGCTCTCGACGCCTGCCGCTGGTCGAGTGATCGTGAGTCTGGAGAAGCTCATAAATGGCTGCTGTATTTTTGAAACGCGCTGTCGGATACCGCTGTTTCTACATATCTATATACTACAGTGTACAAAAGGCTACTCCGGCCTCTAATCGGACGACAACGATCGGGCAAATGTCATCGATACTGTTGCGGCCGGCAACATGAGGCTTTTAAGCGTCATTTGTATAAACACATATTGGCGAAATAGCCGAGTGTGCGTCCAATTTTTCTGAATATATTCGTGCTTTGTCTTGGCTCGTTTTAGCGCGTCCCTCTCTCGCACAAGTAGCTTAGGAAAAAGGGTCTGAATCACGGAAAGCCCGCGATAACGATCTGTAGTTGGCACTATTTTTAAGCAGTTAGATGATTCAGCAAGTTATCGTAATCTGTGCAATGGAATTAATAGCGATCGTAGTTTATCACCCTTGACACATAGCACTGGCCATCGGCATTTTCATTAGTAGCTAGGACTCGGTCTTGGATTCTCCAGCGCTAACGGACGTAGCAGCTCCTATCTCGGACGGGCGAATTTGCATTAAGCAGACCAGACCAGACCAGACCCTGGTGAAGTTTGACGAAAACCGGAAGACGTGAATGACTGAACGTAGCATCGTCATGATTACGGATGATTGTAGCCGTCTGTGGATTTGTTAGCTTTCTAATTGGTTCGTTTGTTCCGACCGATTGATGCAAAATGGGAGAGAAAGCAAAACAAACGTGTACATACTTTCGCATAGATATCATGTTCCGCGTGATCATGGGATGCAAATGTAGATCATGGGACGCTGCGCGTCTGATCTTAGCTTCATTATTTCGACTCCGTTATAGTGTTCAACGATAGATAAGTGTTTCTCAATGCCAAGGACCTACATATCCAAATCGTGCCATCGCATAGTCCCATAATGACGCAGCAATAAATTACCAGAATACTGAAATTGAGTATAGTGTTCTAAAGTAACTAATGGTGATGCCGATACGCTGGCCCGATTCAGCTTTGGCCCGTTTGCTAAAATAGCCAAAGGTGCATATAGATAGATAGATAGATATCTAACTCCAAATCTCGGTTGTGAGGTGGGTACAGACTAGTGGAATACGAGTACCAACGAAAGTTGCAGTGAAGTTACAAATAGTTCGAGTACCAAGGACATGAACCTGGTTGACGCGTATGGCTTTCAGCAACGAACGTCGACACCGATAACAAGACGGAAGCGATATAGAAATGTCTTCGCAATTGAAAGCGTACAAATTGGCTAGAGCCAAAACGTCGATGTAAACCATTTTATCACGAGGAGTTTAGCAATTTGCGTACACAGTATAAGTCAATCGAAATGATACGAATGGAGCAAATCGCGAGGCGCGGCAACCGCTTTGAACCAAAAGTACAAACGCCAATCAAGGCTCATATTGTAAGTCCTTTGTAAATGAGATATTTTTTTCACTTACTTAGTCTTTTAATACTGTTTGCCCCATTTTGAATACAACAAATAATAGCTAGGCAGACTTTTAGTACCCGTGGAAATTAAATGCTTAATCACATCATGGACAGCAGAAAGATACCCGGTTATATCGGCTAAGCCAAATAAAATCCTATATGAGTATTAAGAAAATAGAAGCAGTGATCGCCTCTAACGGAGCGAACAGTTCGGACCGCCATAATGAAGTGAGCTATCTGCTCTTGTCGAGTAGACGTTGTCGTTAAAAAGACATCAGTGCCCCAGTCGGGGCACAACTCGGCGCTGTCAGACAGCGATATCATCTGTGACATGATCTGTAATAGAATATTGTTTGCGGGAAGTTCAGCTTATTTGTAAATTTTTCGAGTTTCTGTGTTCGCTATTGCCGTTAGGCTGCTGCTCAGCCTATCTACGGTCAGTTTCCAATGTAGGACACCTAGAAGGTTACCAGCAAGCACGACACGACTGCCCCATCGAGCGACTCGTTAAACTTATGTATAGAATACGCTTGGAACGTATACACGCCTGTGTATCGTTGACTGACTTAGCCTCCTGAAGGCACGCATATTATGTTTCTGCTGCGCAGTAGTTTTAATGATTTCATCGGCAAATGATGATAGTAAAAGACCTGCGGTAGGAAACAATCTCGCCCGCTCCTCAGGCATCGTGACCCAAGTCGTAGTGGCGCCCTATCATTTGATGTCCATATCTCAAGCGAATACAGTAGCCTTCCTACTAAAGACATGCTCTAAATAGACAGAAGAGTACATAGGAGAGAAAACTTTTAATTTAACTAACTAATCTTCGAAACTTAGATGGACCAGGTGAGCAGGTAAACCAGCCGTGACGCTTTAGACGTCCGCCTAAATTAAGTCACACGCACATTCGTACACAGCTTTGAAGTTCTATCAATTTCAAGGTTTTACCGTCTTCGTTTAGCCGGATTGGAATTAGCCAATATATGGATACAGAATTTAGCCGACAGAAATGCATACAGACGGATTTCTTTCGGCAGCGTAGTGAGTTTGATCGTAACACAGTTTCATTGCATGATGCGCGATCAGTCATACGCCTTTCGGTTACGTCGGCTACTCAGGAAACTATCATGGCAGTCCCTTAATTCCATTAGAGATCAGTAAAGAAAGGCCTAAAATAGTTTTTGTTTGCATCGAATGCAGGTGGGCTTCATTCGTTCTGTTCCACGCCACTTGCGCAATCCGGACGTCCGATTTCGCGTGGTCCTAGCGTTCCTGATGGCATCTATCCTTTCGATCGTGTTCTTAACGCATCATCTACATCGCGCACTAGAAGACTCGAAGCATGTCAAGATGGGCATTAAACTTGATGAACGGGATCTTTATATACACCATAACTGGAGAGGGATGTTACTTCATGGGAAATTAGGTAAGCTTGCCCGTACCTCGCCATAAAGTCGATTAGTCTTACTATAAACTTGCACAATGTGAGCAAGTTGAGTCGCAATCTTTTGCGGTACCTTGTAACTACTAAGTCCAGTAATTAGAATCAGGTGATTTCAAGCCTATGTGTCAGAACAATGAGCTTGAATCTGCTATTTTTCGCGGTGTGCAGCATAATCGCACCGACGGCATCATGTCAGCTTATTTGCAACAAGCCATAGTATAGCATAGCAAGCTACAGAATAACTGCTTTCACAATTTTTTATATATATATATATATATATATATATAGCCTTCGGTAAGCTTTTCGTGAATTGAAGTAGACAACTGTCTTCTTAAAGAATTGAGGCAATTTCTTACAATTTCTAGCGTAATTCTCTCTCTTAATGGCTAAAAGCTAGAAGCAGCTGTGCTCTTGCAATGAAAGGATTTATCACGACTCAGCGGGGACCAATTCTGTATGCGTAGAAGGAGGTGAAAGGTCAAAAGTGGGCCTACTCGCAGTGAGCAGATGTGAAGAAATAGTAAGCTAAAAAGTGATCGAAAATATATGCAGATAACGACTCTTTAAATATGTTTATTGTTTAGCAACAGGGTCAGGATGTGTAAATATTCATATATGTAGCAGAGTTCTTCGTGATGACTGACTTGTCGACACGGTTAAATTCTTATGTGTTAGTTAATTTGATCAAACACGGTTCATATCTTTCTTTATGGCAACTGCAGTGAAGCTGTAGGGTGCGATTTTCGAAAGTAAACACCCCATACGAAAGCCACACTATACCAGTGCATTTGGAAAAAGGGAAAAATAAAACGTCATGTTCTTTGGTGAAGCACAAATTGGTGAAAATTGATAGAGAGAAAAGGTAACGGATAATTCATATTTCAAAAGAGGTACATCATTAAGATTTGTCGTAGATGAACCGCTACATCTTTTAGCTTCATTCAGTAAAACATAAATTATATTCAATGGCATGATAATACACTTGGGTAAATTATATCAAATGGTCACTAAAAAGTAGGAACACTGCATATGTGTTCCGCCGGTTGCGGCCGTGTGTGACTGTCGAATAATAAACTCTGTGTTTCGTGTTTCAGCAAATTCACTGAGTACAGCCCTAATGGCACACACGTGCAAGACGGCCAAACCGGGTTTTTGCAAAGAATGGAAATTTCGTGCAAGGCTAGAAATTTATCTCGACTATAGAGACAACAACGTCACATGCTACAATGTTCAATGGAAGAAGATGGGGCATTCGGACATGGAAGACACTTACAATTTACGAAATGCCGAATGGTCAAGTTATTCTCTATGCAATCACAATTCAAAATGTCAAGTTAAAAGTTAGCAGGACATTTGTACCAGGCACCTAGTTAGAATCTACAGGATTTAGCATAGCATAATTAGATTCTCTGTTATTTAAACGAATGTCTGTATTTAGTATCATGTATATTAAAAGAATCAATATTAAGTGAACAGGCGGGATCTTATCAATATTCTGCATCATTTAATCAGTAACGACTTGTTTATCTGAAATCTATTGTAGGTATGGTATGGGCGAAGTCGCTAACCTGTATTGGCCTTCAAGAGATTTTCACGTGGACTATATCAAGTTCGACACCGGCAAGGAACCATTGGGAACCATTATCAAACCCTATTGGCTATCTTCTAAAGGCGTTGGGATAATGGTTCATAAAAAGGTACGTTCTCATTTCTCCAATTGAACATCCATAGCATTGACATTGTTCGAAACTGTGAAAGAGCTAGCTTGGAATTGAAAATCACACGTTTAGAGAATTACTGCCTGAAATATATACAAATTGCAAAGTTTAACTTACCTTGTTGGATCCTAACTTCTCCGTGTATTTTGCTATTTTCATAGGAGAAGGATGAGGTTCTCTTTAGCTTTAATTCAACGGGAGACAATCAACTTCTCCTTTACACCACCGACAATGTTCTTAACTATACGATCTGCAAAGGGGAGACTGCCTTCGATGTTCATATGTCTTTCTTCCCTCAGCTCGCACACAGTAGGCGAACCCTGAATCCGTATATCCGCGCGCAACAGGTATGTTTCTATTATATACATATATATATATACATAAGAGATTGTGTAAGTGCTCTTGTTTGAAGCAAATAGTTTGTCTCATCATTTGTGACACCAATTAAACGTGTGAGAGATACCGCCAAAAAGGACAAATTTAAAACAGTAGCATAACATGTGTATCGTTTGTCTTTGTAAAAAAAGTGTCTATCGTTAACTGGCATCACGGCAATTCTTAAGTCCAAATCGTTTGTAAGTTTGCACTGATCCGTACACGGAAAGCATACGGAACTGAGTAAAAAAAAAAATCAGGACCGGCTCTAGTTGTTTTGTCCGAATACTTCTTTTTATCAACTCCTACAAGTAAAAAACTCGTTTTGCCCGGTTAGCTGTGACCTATCTAAAGTTAACCGCACGCAAAAGTACGTATTTACATTTATGCCGGATGCCTTTTCAGGACTACCCATAACACAGAAGAAAAGCAACAGAATAGGTTTTTTAAAGCTATTTTTTTTCGTAATTACACCATGAACATGTTATGGAAGCCTAATTTTGTTTACAGTTTACATGATTTTTGTATGCAACTGTTTCATTCATAAGTATTGACCGCATTCTCGATCGAAGTAGACGTTTCTGCAATATAATTCCTCTACGTGCTCTAAGTTAGATTACCTTGCAGGAAAGCCTGTGATGAAGTTTGTTAAGCACGTTCTGAAGCTGATAGCAGAGGACAAAAAAAAAAGCACAAAAAACACAGATGTCCATGGATGAATGTTAATCGCACGTCGTCAAATTGTTTAACAACAGACCGGTATAAAATAACAAAACGTGCTTCTTATATCGAACTCTGAGAAATTAGCAGACATTTTGAAGGTTAACACACTTACTCATGCGTTGTATTACCTAGCGCTTCACCATCAATGAATACATTTTAAAAGTGCCAATCGCAATATACTCAATTACAGAACGCGTATAACTGTAGACCAATTATACTTTGATTATAGGTTATTTCGAATATATATAAATGCCTTACCTTCTCCTTATCGCTCAATGTATCTACATCTGAACATGGCTAGGTTGAACGCTTAGTACTCAGCAGATCCCTTAAGATCTCCAAAAAGGACAAATTCAGCAGAAACGGGATTGAATGGCGCTAAACTGCTAACTCTAATATCTCTTAATATCGTCATTCATTGCTAAACCAAAGTAAAGCTTAACTTCTAAACATAACGTAGTAATAAATATTGTTATCCACTATTGTTTTTTTGAAATTGAATGTACGCACGAGGCGCACAATCATAACTATCTCTTAAAATTGGGTCTGCTTGTAAAGTATGAGTGCAGTGCTCATTTTAAATGCAGATTACACGGTTTCAATCTTTCTTATACATTTTAGGTTTCTTTAATGTCACTTACGACTCCAAAGGATGCTGGTGGCAAACGAGTGACAAATGGAACTTCTGGGCTGCCTGTAACGCAGGCCGCGTTCGGTCAAGCGACAAACGATGCAGCTGCCGAGGCCAAAAAAGCAGGAACGCGTTTGCTCGAGGGAAACTCAACGACGACGTTATTTCTTGCCAAGGCCATTCTTGCTCCACAGGTCCATAATTTTCGTAGTTTACGTTATAACATCTGTAATCGTCTATGATGCAGTCGTGTGTGTGATACGTATCTTACTGCAGAATCCGTGTGGACTTCAATATAATTTATTGTTCGATTATACTTGCTACATGATTTCATTGTGCCATATCTTGTGACACAGCTACAAATTGTGTGCTACGTGTCGTTGACAGGTTGAGCGCGTGGATGACTTCAATCAATCGATGGTGCTAGCCTTTGCAGAGAAATTCAAGAGTGACGAAGGTTTCATTCAGGCGCATGTTATTGTCCTTCAACACTGGTGGCAACACAGTTCGGGTGACCTCGACTTCGACACAAATCGCTTTCCGAAGCCGATCGAAATGATGAAACAACTACAAAAGAGAGACATAAAAGTGAGTCGCAGGATACATGGACCGTGCGCGTAGAAACGCATCTTTTTTTTATCTAGAGTAAAAACAACGACTGATCAGGAGTAACGCGCAAACTGTAGTAAATATTCAAGTCGTTTCAATGGTAGCTTACTCCACGTGCGCAATTCCTTATAGGTGATGGTTGAAGTAGATCCGTACGTCTGTCTAAACTCATCTAATTTTGACCGCGTATCACAAAATGAGGTCCTTATTCACGATGATAACAACGTACCTATGTTCACTCGATGGAAGGGTCAACTCTGCTCACCTATCGACCTCTATAGCACTAATACAGCGGTTGCCTGGTTCCTTGATAAACTATACGCTTTGAAAAAAACTTACGGCGTAGACGGATTCGTTTTTCAGGCAAGTTAATACTTCTGTGCAATTATACTCTTATCTTGATCTAACCGAAACTTCGTCCACCAGACATTATAGCTCATTCCATCAAAGGTGATATAGGCCAAGAAGGTTGTCCTACAGTGCTGTGGAAGCGTTTGAAATACCTCAACTTATGTCAAAGCTTTGGACCCTGCAAGCCAACAGGGCACTTCCTATTAGCCATAGTGAACTACTCCTTATGTGCACCGCCGATTGCCCTTATAACTTTAAAAACCCTCGAAGTTTCCACTACAGTTGAATAAATTATATGGAGATTTCGAATCCGACGCTTTGATGTCACTAATGTGCTTTCAGGGAGGCCAATCGTCAACTTTGCCATACTATTATGTAAACAACAGGGGCAGAAGTTACCTCGATCAATACTTAGATGTAGTAAAAGACGTTAGTGAATATATAGGAAGCCCCGGAGGAGAACGAGGTTTCGTAATTCTAGGCGGACAAGAAGCTTCCTGGGAAGCTTTACGCAGCCTGCCAGCTAAGGTACGATAAGTTTATTGTTTATTTCTAAATATTTCAAACTTAATTCTTCCACTCTTCTACCTTAGCTGTTGTTAAAATTGATGTGGAGGTGCTACAACACTGTACTTTATTCTTACTTGCGACTGCAGTCAACCATTAGAGACGTACTTGTTAATCGCAGAATAAACTCATGTTCTTTTCGGCTCAGCAGCCGAAATTTAGGTGTTGCGCCCTACTACCCCCCCCCCCCCAATTCGCCGTGAGGCAGAAATTAGTGATTGATTCGGGGCTTTTTGATTTACTTTGTGCTTTACCGCACCTTTGCTTGCGTAAAACTTAGAGCATATTCGTTTTTGCATTAACATCGCCAAATAAGCTAGTATTGATCACTGCGACCTCGTTTCCCTTTTACAGTCGAGAAAACAATCATGGAAATTTTCATTATTTTTATCTCCCATGAGGAATACCGTCAGCGGTTTTGGTTCCATGATTTTGATATTGGATGCGAGACGTCATAACGATAATGTATTATTTTTTTCGTAATAACAGGTGATGATGATCGGACTATTTGGACATAACCTGATAAACCCAGGATGTGTTGGGGGAGATCTGGCCATCGAAGCAGGGACCCACGAGGACACCGAACTGTATGTCCGCTGGTGGCAATTTGCCGTATTCATGCCCGTCCTACAGGTTGGTTTTCGATAATGTTCAGAAGCATTGCCACAACGAGCGCTTGTTGTCGATTATTATGTCTCATGTTTAAGGCTTATTTTTAAGCACAAATATGAATACGAGGACACGTCGCTATCCACACTTATGTAAGCAATACACTATTTGGCTTTACAGGTGTGTCGTGTTCCCAGTGGAAATGGAGCAATCGCCGAATTTGAAGTTGTCAAAATCATCCGTAAATTAGTCAATCTTCGAGAAAAGAAGATTCTCAAAGCAATTGGCCGTTCCCTTGAAGAGGAACCGAATTTCCCGGTTGTGCGACCTTTATGGGCACTTGATCCCAGGAACGACAACTGTTATAAGTTCCCAAACCAATTTGCTGTCGGTGCGTACACACTTGTTCTAACAACTTCAGTATATCGAATTTTGTGTAGCAATAGTAAACTGTAACTTTTGAACAACTAACTGCTAAAACAAGCCCACTTTTCTTTCATATAACTCAGTTCTCCTACTAGCGCATAAAGAACAATACTCGACGCAGCATTTTTTTTCTATTGACAAAACTATTTAGGCCTCAAAAAGCTGTCGTCGCTACCGAATTGTCACCTATTCTAATCAAATGCACGTTTTTATCACCTAGGAAACGATATGATCGTTGCTCCGATTGTCGAAGCCGGCGTCAACGAAACCGAAGTGTATCTACCATTCGGAACGTGGTGCGAGGACCAAAGGGTCCACCGTGGGGAGAATACCGTAACCGTACGGGCAGAACTGGATACAGTGATATATTTTTTCCGGTGCAACAAAACTGCCAACATTGTATCAACCACCTAAGAAAAGAAAAACTGCCGCTAGCCAGACCCCCTTTAAAGGGTACTCTCTCGCTCTCTCAACTAACCCAGGCTCAATCGATTTACGTTCCTTTACCGGCCATCTTGGTGAAAAAAAATCAAGCGCACATGCAAGTTCATGTTAGCGATCCAAATTATCAACTTATACTTGTGATAACGTCGAATTAACCTAAATTAATGAGATGACCGCGAGCAGATGACTAGTGTACATCCTGTGCTATCTTTTATGATCATTGTGAAGACTTTCATTCAGGATAACATTAGGCGTCTCATTGTCTTCGGCCCAGCCTGTAACCGTATGACTATTATACCAGTCATACAGTAACCATCTGACAGTATTACATAATTGCAGTTATGTATGTTACTATTAATATATTTTTTAATAAGTAATTATGCAGATTGCTCATCGTGGTGCACACATATATATATATACGAACACATAATTATAGGCATTGGTTAGAAGGTCACATGATTTGTTGTTGCTATTATTTTATACACAGCACGCAATCATCTATTTTCATATGACGAAAGGCAGATTTTGCAATCATATGTGAATCAACTATATATATATATATATATATATATATATATATATTGTCCATATAATTGTTGTTCCTATGAATAGCCTACACATTTTGTCACGTCAAAATCCTAGATTTAAATAAATCGAGTTATAACTTAAATTTATCCCTGTATCGTTATGATTATATACAATAACGCTATCCGCAAAAATTCGCACTATCGGTCCCGGCTGGCTAAAATAGTTGACCATCAAATGGTTGAAGTGTCAGTGTTTTTAATGATTAAAGCAAAATTACGTTTAGAGATCTAGCTTGAATAAAGACATCTTAGAACCTCGTGTTCCGAAGTCTACTACGAAGCGAATAGGTAAATCCGTAAATCTGAAGAACAACTCATACTATGAACCACAAGGAGAGCTATGAACGTCTGGAAGAGGATAATGTTCCGAAACTATGGAACTGATATTGAGAAGAACGTCGATCAAGTGCTTGCGTTTAACTTTAGCAGCGCTCGGCGCTATCGGCTTATCTACGCTGATATATTTAACCGTATTCCCTATGAGCTACTAAAGATAAGACTAAACGTTCTACTCAACGTAGTTTTGAGAACGGAAACTGTCAATCCTCTACTATCTGCATAGCCTTGAAGCTTCGTATCGTCAACCGTCACAGTAATCATCAATGATATACCTAACATTTAAGGTAGAACATATACATTAAAGAACCATTTGTAAAAAAAAAACCTGTAAATTTATTTTTACTGTACATAGCTATAAACGCGCTGCGAGATTTTACGGCTTGACAATATCAATAGAACCATAAATATCGTTGTATCGTTGATCAGAGCTACTAACGCTATTGTAATTTATCTGTGGCCATTGTGACACGAGTAGACTTTTCCGGTACATCTTACATCACATAGTCGCTAATGTATGGTTGACTTACGGCGGCCCCATGTCGCCGCTCCACGTGGCACTTAGTTCGGGAAATAAAAAAGAGGATGTCCGTGTTTAAGGTATGACTGAGTCTTGCACTATATATTATAAAGGTAATTGTTAACGACCGCATCCATCGAACGGTTTCACGGCCTGATTCGGAGGATAGCTATACAATCGTATTCTCGAATCACGAAGAAGTTGATGCCAGGTAACATTTGTACTTCATCATGAAAGAACAAGCACTTACCTACGTCAGCAACATATGGTTGAGGTGATTCACTTACAACAGCGACCACTGCACCACTCGCTATTACAAGTCAAGCCCATCGTCAACCTGTGGCTTTAAATGCCGTAGTAGGCCGTACGCTTAAAAAAGTCAATATGTGATGGAATGATGCTGTTGGTATGAGCTACTGCCAGAGAAAATAGTGATCTATTTAAGGGAGTATATACATTTAGTGTATACATACTGTTAACCAGGTCGATATCAATCAAAACATCGAGTGACATATTCGTGCGCGAAGCTTCGCTATGAATCCATCTCAACGACGGACAAAGGAAGACGACGAGGACGAAATGCTGTGCGTCCGTCTTCCAGGCTATTCTAATTAGCACTACCGTATGCACTGTCAAAGATAGATCGCCCGCCTTCTGGTGAGCCAGATTCTAGGATCGATCAAACGCCAATGAAAGCAATCAACAGATACGGGCGAAATAGTCGAACACGTACGTGTCGATCATAATAGAACTACAAGTCACTAAATCGTGCAACAATGTTATACGAAAAATCAAAACGGTGTCTACATGTTCCCCTTATCGTAAAGTATTTTTGCATACTTTTAATTATTGGACAAAAAGAGAAATATACTGAGACCTGCAACGAACACAAATAATAACGTTATTGAATAGAGGATCTTTGTTAAGCTCATTGAGCTAACGGTCAGTCGTTTCTTTTGTCCGTGCGCCCTTTCCTATTGTTGGAATTATTATCGCATGATAATATCAATATTCATGTTAGACAGATTAATAATGATAAAAATGAAAAAATATGGCTCTGCTATTCTTCATGATCTTCGTCCATATCCATGTTAGGTGAACTGTTCGCTGAATGCTGCTCCTGCTGCTGATGGTGGATATGACCTGAACTATGGATATTATTGTTGACAACTAATAAGATGTTTTCTTTATTATTAGCGCTGATGTCGTTGCTTGACAAACCTATCGTAGTGGATCCAGTGAAATCATCCAGCTCAGATGAGTCCTTGGACGAAGCAATAGTCTCAATGGTACTTATGTCAACGTCACTTCTTCTCGGTTTTCGGGGATACGAAGCGAGCAAATTTCTTGCTACATAACCTTCCTCATTTGTGGTTTCTGCTCTACACCAGTACCACTCACGTTCTTTCCCATCGCCCCGTCTGAGTATCGTAAGTACATCGTCCTGTTTATAGCTAAGTTCGTCGTCATTTTCCTTTTCATACGCAAACATCGCGTGAACATGACCGTCCAGTTGATTCTGCGCAGACATTAAAAGCTCAAAGCATTCATCGAATCCAGGCTCCTGGCGCTCACATTTGTCAAGCGGAGTCTCCTTATCAGCGTGCGTCATGGCGTAAACGCACGCCCCAGCCTCAACAAGCGCCTTTGCCACACGGGCATTATTACATGATGCAGCGCAGTGAAGCGGGGTCCAACCATCAGCGTCCTGAGAATTCGAGCGATATATTTAGTATTGTGCGACGCTTTGTCATAGATCTCACTTTTTGTCGGAAATATGTAAAAATATACAAATTTTCGAGTGGGTACTTATCGGCGTATGCTTGCTTATTAGAGTGCCTCTGAGACTGACGCATAAGAAGATAAGGAATATGAACATAAACCATATTCTAGCCAGTACGTTACTGCAAATAAAACCGGTATATCAAAAGCACTTCCAGGAAACTGATGAAACGCTTCCGAAGGACAGTACTCGTACCTGGGCGTTTACGTCGCAGCCGGCTTCGATAAGGTAGAGAACAACGGGAAGATGCGAAGCGCAAATGGCATTGTGTAGGGCAGTGATGCCTTCGTCATTACCACGATCGATGATAGGGGTAGGTTGGACGCTTGCTTTATCGTCATTGTGTGGATTCATTGTAGAAGACACGATACGGGCTACGAGGTCAAGTTCACCTTCAAGAGCTGCGTCCAAAAGCAGCGCTAACGGATCGAAGCTTACCTATGTAACAAACAAAGCAGTCAATACCGATGGCAATAGAAAATTGACGAGCAGGTTCGGTTTGCAAGTTAAGTATTAGTGCGAAAATTTAATCTTAAAGTTACAAAGTTGGAAAAATGGCAATGAAATGTTCTCACTTTGATTTTGTCTGTATATTAATAATAGCAATGCAGAACTATTACTGACAAAAGCTAGCAGAGACAACATCGACATTAAGTGGCGCGACTTTCATTATAAAACTACCCCCTTGAAAACGTTCAGTCCTACTAAGATATAACAAACAAGAATGCTCGGCATTTTCTAGGGTGCCAGCTAGAAAATAGAATGCCAATGGTCGCAATAAAAAATTCACTTACCCGCCTTGATTTATCTTTTGTTTTCTTCTTCGAGGCTTTATCGTTTGATATAACTGAAGTCGTTCCGCTTGAATTTTTCAAGTTCTCTGTTTTCATGGTGAACCCCGAAACAAGGAATATAAATTGTAGCTTGTTAGTCGTTGACAAATTGTACTTATTATCAAGACGTTTTTTTCTCCATAAGATTACCTCGGGCGAAATCGCACATTGAAGATATTTGAATCAAATTTTTGGCACTTTGCTATTTTAGGGTTGCGTTCGTGTTTGTAAGAAATAGCAAATAGAAGTGTACTACTTACATGCTACTTAAGACAAAGTGTAAACAAAAATTGCTGCCTTAGCCCTATGATTTTAACAAAAAATATTATGGATGGGAAATGATAAGCCTAACTAAACTAGCATTCGTAGTAGCTGGAAGAGTGCGCTTGTGCAGAACTAGATAAATCCATTACGAAAAAGGCCTCCATAGTCTTGACCCGCTCTGTATTGCGCAATGAAAGAAATTCTCACCTAGTCCAATGATGGCGGTCGACGTGGCTGAAGTGGTGTCGAGGGTGTTTGACTCATTTGTAAGAGATGTGCCTGATTCGGATTCTCTGCTTCTCGGTTGAGGATTGACAACTGCAGTAAAAGGTCGATTTATTCTGAAACAATACAGTCGATGACTCAGTTAATAAACGTGAATATATGATGCCGTATGAATGAATATACGGTGACATATGGCTAATAGTTACCTTATGATTGGACCTAATATGTAGTCTTTCTTCAGTTGCACAAATCTCAATACGCAAGATTCTGAAGCAACCTTGACCTTCTTTTAAAACGTTAACGTTGTATTATTACGATTTTAAGCTGTGTAAAGCCAGTACCAAAATAACTGACGACGAGTTTGTTAGTGAGTTCTATCTGTCGAATACTGGAAGAAAGCTAATTACCTGCTGTTCGGTGGCAAAGTGTTTCTATATTTTAAAGGCTGGCTGTCAGGCTGGCATCCACTATCAAGGCCTTCGTTTGAGGCCCGCTTTTTCTCCAAGCGGTCACGCAGTTGCTGAACATAATTAGAAGTTCGTTCAAGTTCATCTAACTGGCCAGCCAAAACCTATTGAGGCAACGAAGAAATTTATTACAGTCTACAAAAGAGAAAGAAAGACGGTCTTCATTCTAACGAACGATCTTCGCCGAGTTTCGTTAAGCATGAACAATACGAGCAAAACTATACTAAATAGACGATTACAATAAAATGATTCCTCTCCGACTTGATACACTGCCAGTCTTCGCTTACGATTGATATCTTTGGCTTTGCTGCACTACTTATGCAAATAGGATAGATCAGCACGTGAACGCACCTCAACGCGTTGTACTAGCGCATTAAGATCTGTCTGTTTCTGCCTGAAAAGTCCAGCTAGCCTATCTAATTCGACTCGTAGCATAGCGTTACGATTCTCTTGTTCTTCAACAGCTTCTCGACGCGATCGAAGTGAGCGAACCTTCGCCTCAACAGCGTGAAGTTTCCCTGCATCTCGAAGCACCTTAAAATGGATACAAGTATTGCAGTTTGTATTGTCGTAATATACGTTAAAATTCTCCTTCTTCTAACTGAAATAGAGATGCACCACTTCGGCAACCGGCTTACTCACCAACACCGATTAGACCTAAAATTTGTTTATCGAATAAGTGTTAGGTTAAAAATAAAGTATGAAAAATAAAGCGAAGTGTACACATATAGGCTAGACGTAACTGCATTGAGAATGGGTGTTAGAATGGTTAGAAACAGGAAGTAGACTACGAATAGTTATTATGACGATTAAAGATCGTGAACTCGTTCAATAATTACAGACAAGCAGCAACAAAAACAACATGATTTCTATGTAAAAAAATGTATTGCCTAGCTCTGAAAAACAGAAGATCGGATACGAACATTGAATGCTATATAAAAGGTAAAAAAAGGTTTACTTTTATTCGATGAAGTTTATCTTTATTTTAGAACAGTCAGATCATCGAACGCAGCGTACCTCAAGCCGTTTTTCCTTCGTAAGCATTAGCTCGTGTTGGATGTCTAGCTTCTGCTGTTGTCGCATGACGATTTCATTGAGTCGATTCATCCTAACCATTTTCGGGCCCTACAAATGACGAAAGGCTTCGGCGTAACTAACTTCGATATAATAAAAGATCGTATGGGTAACTCCAGTAACTCTCAACAGGTTTCGGTTGTCCACACGTTGGAAACCGAATCCGTACGGTCAAGTTAGTTGATATATATCCAATGGCAATATGTCGCAACTGCCATTGGATGCTGCTGTGTTGACAAATTATTAAGGCAAATCACTCGTGCCATACATCTCCTTGTTAGTAAAATTGCCCTAGCATGGGAGTTTTGCTTTAAGAATACCTCATATTTATATTATAGCCACCTACCACAAACATCATAGCGCCTATTGTGATTGTTTCTAGATAATAATGACAATAAAAATAAATAATAAAATTGCTTTTATAAAAGGTTTGATTATGTTTCCACCACGTAGGAAACATGATTCTAGCGAGCCTATGTCGACCCTGCACATCTTGGTGTGCCAATATAAGGGAAGTAGATGAAATTCTCACGGAGCGCGAGTGTTCTACTTCTGATAAGAGCTATAAATCCTATTTCTCTGAATACGTTCGGCCGACCATTACTTTATATTTAGATGCATATTGACCCCCCATACACTAGCGATTCAAGCATACGCTTCGTAAAAATATAAACACCAGATCATTAACCCGCTTATGTAAGCGCTTACCGATGCAAACAATAAGTCCGTTTAGTAGTAGATATTGGGTTAATTTATCAAACCTTCGGCAAGTCACGTTTGTACATTGCAACATTATTGAAGCTTGTTGTAAAACATGTACAATAGAGCTTACGAATCTTATGCTTTATTTATTTACCGATGCGAGGCAAAGAAGTTTTTCACGAATTCTGCGAATTTCTAAAAAAGTGTCAAGACTCATATAGCTGTCTAGAGATTTTAAGTAATCACTTCTGCGCTAAAACGGTGTTGGGGGCTTTTATTACACGGCCACTTCAACTAAAATACAAGACCGCTTTTCTACTGATTACGAGATATGTCCGTGACACACCGCCTTCTTTCAATCACTTGGGAACCTTTTCAGTTAAAAATAACTCGGTTTTTTCGGCTAGGACTAAAAATCACCCTTGAAATCATTATAATCGGTAATTTTTTTCAATAATATTGATAGTTTTATAAAAAAAAATCCCACGTTTATCTACTCCAATGGTCAGTGTATGAATAAAAGGTGTTTATTAACTTTTACTAGTCTTTAATAGTCAGGGAACTTACTAGGTCTCATGATTGCTTCGTGAAATTCTGCGAGAGTTTATTTGATTAAACGGTCGGAACAGTGGCTAATATATTGCTAGATAATTACAATTTACTACCGTAGTATAGGATACACTAAGTACAAAAAATAGATTGACCTGCAATGGTAGCTTGTTATGATCAACAAGAGCTTTCGATAACAAACCAACCAAAATATATTAATATATGAGTACAACGAACTCTGACTATTATGTATCGCATTCACAGATCGTGTAAACAAGAAGCAAAAGAAGAAGATGTACAGCGCATATTTACTAGGTCATCATCATTCGTCAAGCGAAATCATATTGTGTACAATAATGTTAAATGGAATTCGTGTTTTATGCAATATTGAGACGAAACATCATTTTGCTATGCCTCAAATATAAAATATCAATAAACTTACAACTCAAGGGATGAGCAATATCAGTCCTTGTCTATAAAATCACTGCTTTTTATCGATCTTGGTTCGAGTCGTGATGAACAATCCGTTGGGATTCAACTGTACAGGTTGTTTGCACCATAAGTCACACATTCACAGAATTCAGAAACTTAACAACTCTGCACAGCTTACTAAGGCAGTTGAGCCTGTAAAATAACATATCCGAGAGATGATCTGTAGATAGGACGATTTATATTCACTTTTCACTGATCCGTTTCATCTAACCATTTATTCTAGTTAAGGTAACTTCGGGTCGTCTATAATTAACTTGATGAAGATAGGCCAATTCATTCCACTTTTAATTGCTCCGGCAATAAAGTTTGAACCATAGATATTATTCGTATACTATATGCGTGGAGTATATCCGGTATTCCACCGTTTAGCATCTATCAGACGGTTGATTCTCACTAGGATAAGAATATGCCTGGATTCGAACCTACACCGCCACTAGGTGTTCCTAATGCTATCAGCCAAGCAAGGATCCACTAGACTAACACACGGACTGTTATTATGAACGCTGTCTATACGGAATCCATAAGCCAAATACTATTGCTCATTATAGGAAAAAAACATATTTCCATAAACAGTTCGTTGTTTTCGCTGGTCCTTGTCAACTGTCCCGATTATCTATGTTTATGCGTATCACTCACGGAACCATCCGACCTCCTTCGTCGGGCTGTGAGAGCGTCCGATAGAAATCACTCCAAAAAACCCGTCTACATAACTAGATACAAATGGAACGCTATTGGTAGGATGAGGACCATGTCCAAAACACTAAATTCCGTCCGGGCTTCTATAGCCAGATGAAAAAATTTCCTAACATACAAACGTACGTTTTGGCGTGAAGAATAACTCAAAAACAAGGTTTACCGATGTAAATCAAAATACGAAGTAAATACTAAAACCTGTAAAAAAAAAAAAAAAGCTGCGAAAAGTTGTTATTCGTGTACAATGCATTAACACCGCGTTGAAGATTTGAACCAGAAAATTACGTGCTTGTTTCTTGTGCCTTACAGTGAAGTCGGAATAAACAGTTATAATATTTAACGCTCATTTACAAATCATATTCATAGGAAACACGTTGCATTTGTATCGAATAATAGCCGATGTTATTTATAGGTAATTTTACTGGTTTATTTTATGCGCTCGTTACTGCTAGTGCATCAGCGGATGACAGTTTGCTTAATTCGGACAATATATGTAAACAACAGTTCGATAAAGCTTGCGTGATACAAGCAAAATGACAATACCGTTTCCGAAGTATAATATGTGTACATGTATAACCGCCATTGCTGTTGAGCAAAACATAAGTTTGTGTTTAAAACCTACCGATACCTATTGCACGTCGGTGAGACCCCCTTATTGGTTCATTAAATAGCCCTTGCAGCTACAGTAAAGCCGTAAGCGCTGGTGTTTGGCTCAGCGGTTCTAGAAAAAGTGTTTACTATTATCATACAAGTAGACTGTGTTTTTTTTTAACAAACCAGCCTTAAAATGTGTGCTCTAGTTTTGTGTGGCCATAATGACTTTGAAGTCAGTGTAGCCTTTAGGCGGCGTTAGGAATGTGCTTACTTCATCGAATTTCGATTCCAGTTAGTGCGATGCTGTATAAGTTTCAGTTGCGTTTTTCGATCAATCTTAGCCATAATTTACACGTCTAGGCCGTTATTACGATTGAGATTCCACAACCCTCCCGCGTCGTCTAAATGTGACCGGGTAGAGCGATACCTCTAACAAATCGCGTTGCTTCTGAAAAAAGTTCACAAAGTGGTGGCTGGTTTAATAGAAAAACGTTGTGAAACACTATAGGTGTGCTAATAATTTTCTATCATGCAATGTTGGATTGCTCGCCTTTACATAAATGTTAGAGGTTTCTCTTTACTACTCTTAACAGGCCCAGTTATATAATGCGACTTTAATAAATAAACCCTTTTAAAAAGCTTTGTAATGTCTATATACAGGATGGTAGATTTAAATAAGTGAAAACTTTGGCGGGTTGCTTTTCGTGACGAACATGCGTCCATCCACTATTCGTGGTGCCGGCCAGAAGCCAGTTCTATCTAAAACAGAACAACAAATTCATCACGGCAAAACACAGTGTTTAGAAAATTTTGAGCTAAGATCAGCGATTATCCAATATTTCTCCCTCCCTAATCAAAAATTGAAAACTTCGTGCGAAATCGATCGTCTGTATTATTGCTAGTTTTCGTGTGGCTTAAAATACAACAAAAGAATTCCAGAAGGCTGGACGATTTTTTGGGATAGGGCTTGGATTTGAAGAACTCGAAAATTCACTAAAGAAATGGCTCACAGCCATTTTCGATACGTCTAGGTTTCTAATACGTAAAGTAAGGACCGTTTTAAAGAAAAGAATATTAATTGCCAAAGAGAACCTTCAGCAGTTCGTCTTTTTGAGACTTTTTTTGAACATTTGTACTCTTAGGATTCTAGCCTTCTATCAAACTGAAATGTATGAAATTTTTCAGATGCAGCTTATTTGAACGACACTTTAGTGAGTTCACATCCAGCAGTATCACTTGACGATTACAAAGTAATTCGCGGATTAAAAAAAGACATTATGAAGATTACTAACAGTAGCTTGAGTCCCGAATTGAAGCTCTCAGCGAGGTGGATTACACTAAATGGCCAGTACCATCAGGAATAATATTTTTAAAAATACCTGTCTTTATTTAGGTGGTCTGAGAAACAAAGCATAGATCTCAATCTATACGCTCCACACTATATATATATATATATATATATATAACACAAGAAATCTACAGATATTGTGTAATAGGTGTTGTAGATGGGACTTGAAACAGCAAAAACTTCTGGTTGTTTTGGACTAAACACTTGGCCATTCGAAAAAAAAATATATATATATCTAACAGGAAGCAAAATTAGGTCGCAAGCATGCTCCGAGAGTATATTCCGAAGAAGGTTAAGTTGAATGACAACAGATATGAATTTTTATAATAAACTATTTTTTATTCATTTTAGAATTTGACACCGTTACAGTTTTACGTTATATATTGCTACATCTGCATGGTGACATTGCCATTTGTGATTTTTCGTGTTCTCTTCCCTCTATTACGTGTGCAGCGTTGGACTAACTTCAGATATCTTTTGTAGTTTTGACCCTCGATTTTAATCACTTGTTGCATCTGTATATGCCATTGTCATCATTCAATTAACAACTGAGCTGACATAAATGTTGAATGATACTCAATCCAAATTTACCGTTACTTGTATGTATTCACATTTTTCGTTTTTTTTTCTCCTCTCTTGAATTCGTTCCTTTCTCAAATAATCGTTTCTTTGCTCCAAAATAACGTAATGCTAATATGTTTTCAGTAAAGTTGGCGAAGGTCTGTCGGAACACATACTGACATGACAGACGCGACTGGTCTGTAATCGATTTTTAATCGCGGCCTACCTTGAGTAAACCAGCTAAATTTACCAAATGTCAAAGGTGTGCTTTTTTAATATTTAATTTTCCAACGTTTAATATCTTATTGCAGTTAGCCAATAAGCAATCAAGTCGACCGGCACAGTGTAAAGAAAGTACTTGTTGAAATATTATTAACATTTCTGTCGACTTACACAAGAGATACATACAGTGTGCCTCAAACAAACGTATACACGTTAATTTATTGAATATTTTTTGACAATTTACATCAAAACTATGTTTTATTAAGTATTCGGGAGGACCTTGGTAGAGATGGCCAGTTTTATTTCCAACAGCAGGTGTACTTTTATCGTGATGTAAGAGCACATATTAATAAAAGAGTTTTACAAATAGAGAGGTGTAACGAAAAAATCCCATGAAATACACTGCACCTCTCCAGATCTAATGCCAATTTTCTTTTTCTTGCGAAGATATCTTAAAGAAAAAGTACGTTAGAAAACCGATGATCTACGAAGTTTACAAAATTTACGAAAATTACATTTTTGGGACACTCTGTGTAGTAGTTAGGAATGCCCCCTGAGGCTAACCATTTAGTAAACACAGTAAAATTTTCTTGATCTACTCTGAAACGATGCAACTGTATCGCCACTCTAAAGATTATTTCTATTAATAATAATTATTTTATTCATTCCTATCATAGCTATAATTCTTATCATAAATGTTTTATAATAATATTAATTACTATTATTTTATTATGTAACATTTGTGAATGCAGCAAAGCTCATTTCTTTAGCTAATGAACGCGGTTTTTTAGGGCACATTTTATTAGTATAGCTCCTACAAACTAGAAAAACAAAAGAAAACGAAAATAATAAATATGTACAGTATCTCCTATGATACCGGTCCTTCTCGTTCATTATCCACTTAGTTTTCTAATCTTTTTATATATATATTTAGTATATCCTCTCATAATCGCGTGTATAATCTTGAAAATGATGCACTTATCCATGTGCTAGGTATGTATCGACAATGTTGACAAGAGCTAAGTTCTTTATGATAACCAATTAATAGTATTGGTTGGCTAATTACTAAGGGATATAGTTGTAGACCTTTCAGGTAGTATTGCGTCCCCTCCTATAGCAGCGGTTTTCGTAGTATGCACTTTTATTTATATACTAATAAATTTCAACACACTTTGCACAATTCAGATACATAGATTTCCTCCAAATCCAAAAGCATCCTTCACTTCCTTTTGTCTACTAGAGATGCTGAACTCTTGCTGTAAGAAGAAATCTATGGGGCTTTGCTACCCCGCCCGCTCTCGCCATGGAAAGCTATTGGATGGGTCCCTGCTTAATTACCCCATTTAGTTCTAAGTACGTTCATAGGTTTTTAATTTGTTTTCGTAACAAACACTATCTATCTATGTAAGTCTGTCAAGTAGCTTTAATCATTGTACAGTCTCTTTGTCCACATGACATACATTTCTGCAGAAATTTACTTACTTGTACATAAGCAATAATAAGATTTACTACGGCGCTTAAGAATGTGAATGTGTATGTACGCTTTAGGTGCACTGGATCAGCACTTTTTCTCATCGTAATCATGTGCACCAGGGTTTACTGCTGCCCCTTTCGAGATTTGTAGCTCCTGTAAGGTACATACATATTACAGATACACCTAAGTACGACATACAGAACCAGCGGCTATCTTGTCGATTCTATTACATAAAAACCGATAAAAAAATGGGGCATCAAATTTTTTAAAGGAAAAAGCATGTTATATAGCCGATTCCGTTCTAATCATCAAGCTGTAGACTATTGTTTCAATAGAGTCTTGCATGTAGTTTATCACCCTTTATACAAAAGAAGTGTTTTTCAATCGTCATGTTCGTTTATGTCAAGTGTTAAAAGTATGCGAACTATAAGAAAACGTATAATCCTTAGATTTGATTGTTTCTACATGTACGGTCTTCATCTGCCTTTTTTATACTTACACGTACAGTGCCGAGCTTTTTATGAAAAGTTACATTCAGCCGAAGTATCGGTGCAACTGGGTAAACGCTTACAAAAACAACAAGTATTGTTCCAGATATCAATTCTATGGACTTAGAATAAAGGCGCACATAAATGCCTTACTTCCACATTAGCAATAAAGTAATCTCAATATGTAATCTACTCTAAGAGACGTTTTCGAGTAACGTTTGCCACTTTCATTTTTTTTTAGCTCTAATTAAGAAGGATCATTAATAACAAAAATCCACTTGGCTTAAATTAGTTATTCTCCAAGGCGAATTTAAGTCTATAACGGTGTATCCGATTTACTGCTCGGGCTCGAATAAATAACTTAATTTCCACATAAACATGCCTGCATTTTCAAGATCTATGAAAATAATAAATATTCTAATTCCACAGATACCAAATGACAGTCATGTTTGACATAGAGTCAGCCAATGTGTGACATCTATAAGTGAAGTCACAGTATCTTAGAATGACACTGACTGCCTTTTTTCAACTCCTCTTGTAAATTACATAATCTCATTACGGACAGATATGAATCTCTAGTTCAAAGAATGGCGTAAGGAGGCTCGCAAACCTTTTTTGCAGCAGCTTTTTGAGATTTTTCATTTAGTAGTAGTGCATCTAGATCAGGCTAAAAAAACTGCACGCTGATATATTTATTTTCGTTCTGTTAAATGATTTTTCGAATAGATACTGACTCAGCAAGCTCGTCAGACGCCCTGGAATCTAAATACTGAGCTACGAGTTCTTACTATCGGTGTCAGTCTGTCGTGAGCAAAAAAAGACGTCCTTAAAGACAAAGTTTAACAATCGGCAATATATCACTAAGTCTATTTTGTCTCCTTAATCGGTGTTACTACTCATTACCGAGCGAATGGCAAAGTCAGATATGAAGATCGCTTAAAAAATCAGCGTAGTGAGAAGACAACGATGTGAACTACGTACACGGCTGTACATAATGCCATTTCCTATATAAGGGAAATATGAATGAAACAAAACGAGAACACCGGCAGCATCTTCAGTGGGGCTTCACCCCGACTCTACGAATAACGAACGCTGTTTATCCATTTGACAGTAACTGCCACTAGGTAGATAATTTTCCAACTAATGAAGCACCCACGATGTGCAGTATGCGCTGAGTCCATTTGTTTTATGTTTATATTGTGTTCACATTCATCACATTTACACATATGCACAAGGTTCGTACCTTTATCTCTATTGTAATAACAATTAGAACACATAGCGTAAGAATGCATACAACAATTTTGTACATTTGTTAGCAACCGATTGTGTACGCATAGACTTTATAAATAAAATTACAAAAAGCCGCAGGATGGCAAAATCCATCGTAAATTACAAGAATAAAATCTACAAACAAAGGAGTGGCAATAGAATCGAGGAAACACGTTCATTAGCAGCACGAGAAAGCCTCCACTATTTATAGGCCTGTAAAAATAGACGAAACAAATTTACCGGAGTTAACGAAACAGTAAAAGGTTGACTACTAACTATTCAAATAGTTATCTCATTTTAATGGCATAATCATCTGAAGGAAAAGTACACAAAAACAGATCTGTACTAGTATCTTGTAAATCGGTAATTATTGAACACAAGCATTGTTCAAAATAAAATAAAAATAAAAATAAATAAACTCTTTGCTAGTCTGTTTTAATTCAACAGTTAGTTTGACTAAAATTGACCAAAAGATAAAGACGTTTAAATCTCCTCTAAGCCTCGAGACGTGGGAAGAATCATCCTTTATTCTTACGATGATGTACAGAACGCGCTTGACCAGTGTCAAAAAAAATCATCGCATTCAGTATTTTTTTTTAATGAAATTTACATATTTGTCGGTAATCTGAATGACTTCATTCATACTCAACCATTGTTGGGACAATAGTAATATTGACATCTCTCGTTGACATCACCATCATCATCACTATCGATTTCCGACTCATGTATTTTTAGTTGCAGCTAAGTGTCCCATACATACCTAATATCTTGGACTTGTCATCCACATATTATTACTATTATTTTTTAATGTTATAATGGATAATAAGTGCAGTAATAATATATATATATATATATATATATATATATATATAGTATTGTTGTTGATGGAACGACTCAAGCAAATCGCTTATATCTCTGCTCATAATGTTTCTTCAGGGGCGGATTGAGCGATACGAGCTGCTTGATGACACTGTCCAAAACGTACGCCCTGAAACAAATGCAGCAATGAACCCGATCAAGCATAGCAAACTCCAGTGCCACAAATTAGAATAAACGCAAAAATTTTACCCAGTGTTTTTCAATTACGTCGAGTTATCGACTAATTGTAAACAAACGAATGTCGCAGCGCTTATCGACAGATAATCAAAACTCCCTATAGGAATAAAGAAATTACTCTTTATGTAAGTAGGGCATGCTTTACTGCTTTCGTAGGTTTCGCTAAAAACTTCCAGCGCATCTACTGGATTTATATAAGACACCATATTCCTACTTCATTATTTGTCTGATGCTCATGCTAACTGTGTACATAATGCTTCGTATTGTCCAAACATTACATTTACTGTGTCAGCACATTCACAGCCTCTATATACAAATTAGTACTAGGCTAAAATGGAATCAATTCATGCTGCTTACCGAATCTCTTGTCCTATAGGCGCAGAACATATAGGACACGCGTCCTTCTTTCTCCGCCAACTGCGGATACACATCTGGCAAAAGTTATGTCCGCACGATAGCGTCACCTGGCAAGATGAATTTTCCAGTGATATAATCAACATTTTTCGACGGAAAATCCTAGCATAATTTAAGCATGTTCATATTTTTAGAACTGCATAAAGTAGGATATTACTTGAGTCCAATAATCCAATAAAATGGAAATCATTTAGACGTGAATAGTTACGGCTTCTGCGATACACTGTTACTTCACGTACTGTAAGAGAATGTAGAAATGGGCAACTTAGCTAGATATTTGCTTAGTGTAAATAACTGTTTACGATAAAGCAAAAACTTTGCTTCGCCTACTATTTTTATTAATACTACGTTTTGCGACTGCCGTAAAACCCAATAGTTGTAATTAATCTACGGGCTAAGTAAAACAGGCTTCCAATTTTAGCCTTTCTATGGTAGAGAAACGGATACGTAAATGCAGCAACGTGGGTGCAAACGTTCTTCGTATACGTACAGCACTGATGAACAATTCGGAGCATATGGAACACGTAAGCTCTTCTTCCATAATGTTCTCTACGCGTTTTACCACATCCGTCTGGATAGAACTATGCGCACCACCGATGGCCCCGGACACCGCGCAGATTGCACTGCCACCCACGCAGCCCGGATCCCCCCCTGGGGCAGACGTTTATTTAAAAAAATGTTGAATGAATTAGGAATGATGAAAAGCCCATTCATTTCGTCTGCTTGCCGCGTATCTAGGAATGATTGCCGCATCAAATTTTGTGCGTAGGAAACAATAAAATCTCGTTGATAATGTCTATGTGTTGGCCTACCTGCAGTGCAGTGCAAATGGGCGGCCCCATGTTGCGATGCGCCATGGTGATCCCCAGTAGAACACCTGGAAGATGACCCACTGCTAGCAGCAGGAAGGCAACCTACCTTCTCGGTATGCGGCTCCTCATCTGTAAACCATTGTGAAAAGATTCGACCGTTCTCAGTGCCAATGCACTTTCAGGCAAATGCCGTATAACTATACTTTCGGATTAATATGTAATCATTTGTTAAAGCTAACTATAAACGCTGACGTTATATTACGATCTGTATAAATTTCATGATCACTATGATACTGTCTTCTATCGTTAGGAGAGAACTCGCCGTCACTACGCTATCGGATCACGTAATTTTTTAAAGATCATGCGCATAACGTATTCGTATTAAGTATACTTAAATCTGAAAAGATTTCTGAAAAGATAATATTTTTTAAGTCAGATTTTAGAAAAGCGATCGGTAGTCCTAGAAGTATTTCTTTGAATTGGAGTAATTCTTGGCTAAATAACTGAAGAGGTTCACCTGTTTATTTAATTATCTACAGTTTTTACAAAATAATTCTCCGACTACTATCTGATAAACGAGTACGTTTTGTTCGGGGTGCAATCTAGGTTCTTTAAAATACAAGAATAGTGTGGACATACATTCAGACAGAATAATACAAATATAAATATGATATCCGCTCTAGAGATAGAAAACACGAACCATTTTCTTCGTTATTACTTTCAGGTATGGGCTGTTCTTTAAGCTGACGAGCAGAGTGTGAGGAGCCTGAGCAGGACTTCCCATGTGGGCCCGCCCCAGCAGGAGTATAGATTACTTTATTTGCAGCTGTGGATAACCAAAATACAGTATTCAAGGACACCTGAAATTAGAAGCGCGGATATATTACACGAACACATCGTTTGCGAACACATATCACCTTAACATATATCAGTGGGGCCTAATTCTAATGTTGTTTTTTGGTCCATGCCAGTTCACTTAATAGATTTTCTACTTCATCGTCTATACTAATTAGGCTTTACACATGAAAATTACTAAGGAATTGGATGAAAGCGATAACTAAATAATCAGTTCTGACCAGCTTGGCATCCTCGTCATCCGGAATCTGCACAAACTGGAACGCCATATTTGTTCGATGTATCGGGCCCAGCGAGATCACGTCCTGAGCAAATTGAAATTGCGGCTACCGTTAGATTGTCAATCGCATGATGTACTGCCTCAGCTTCCTCCGTTAAAATCGTGCCAGTCTTTTGCAGTGGTGCGTAATTCAATCCATATACTACAAATATTCGCTTTTATACTGTTATGTACGAAGCTGCTGCACTATCTGAGCACTGTTGGCTCTGACGAACAATGAAATAATATTAAAAATGTGTCTCAAATTTTTCAGCCTCATTATCAAAGAAACTATTAAATCTTTCCTTTAAATAGTAAGCCCGACGCAAATTGAACTTCAGGGAGTAAACTGGCTCTTTGAGCCACTCACCGGTCAGTATTTTCGATTCTCTTTGGATTGAGAAAGAAAAACAGGCAGCCAGGTACCCCATTGAAGTGAAGTCCTGGAATCAGACCACCCATTTCTTTTTCTCGATATATTTACTGTGCTCCAAAGGCTACTGGCAGTGAGATACGATCCGAGAAGCCACTAGGTCTTAACGATACTTTATAACTCGTAATCTTTCTTCACTCTATTAGACATTTTGGGTTAGCATATGCCGATGGCCAGGCTTGAATCAGCGACACCTGCCCGAACCGACGACTCATTGTATCGGTAAACATGCATGCAGCAATATCAATGATAGCCTTCCACAAATTGGACAGTGTATTTGAAAGAACGTCTGTTTCAAACTAGACATGAAATTCTGTATTTTAATACAGGCCTAGCGGCAAGTGGGATGGTAACAGCTTGAAATGATGTCGTGTCAATTTTTACTATATTTACCCTAACAGAACCGTGTTTAGTTAGGAAACCATATTGCCTAGCTAGTCGTATAACTTGAACACGTTATAGCAATTCATATGAATTAGCCTCGCCTAAATAAGACACTCAAGTTTTGACACTATCAGAAATTTATCTGTTGAAACGTTTCAGTTTACCTCCGATTTAAGATTGGCGCACGCAGGGGGTTCGATCTTCCTGTGATTGACGTAAACTCCGTTGACCGAAGCGAGATCGCGCACAGTCCAGCTGCCTCCTTTACTTCGTCGAAACTCCGCATGCCTGTAAAATTGGATTTCAGAGATGAGAAATAAAATCGTCTGTAGAGATTTTAAGCGTAACAGTAAAAGTAAACATGCTATTCTGAAGCGAGGTCGCTTCAGAATCTACTGTATATGTTAGTATAAATGAATATCGTGGTAAGATGTGATCTCGGCCATCCTTTAACATACCTACTGTACATATCACATTGTCAACACTTCTATGAAAAGCAAACCTTCTGTATTTTATCAGTAAATCCATCAGCGGTAATTCATCTCTGAACGCGTAGCCATACCCCAGCTTGAGAAAATTCTAAATGAATACAGCCGAATTAGTAAAACAGCCTAAATTGTGCCTAAATTGTATACATTATTACGGCCTGTATTCACCTATTGGCGTCTAAATATTCGGTCTAAAACAGTTACACACGGGAGCGGTGTAAATCCAGGTGAGCCTTAGAGACGTAAATTCATAGCGAACACCCAACCCTAGCATCAATTTCTACAGCATTATCACGATTACTCTTTATAACCATTACTACTAATACAATTCTTCCGGTGATTTTTACGGTTTATTATCATAATCTACTCTCTTGTTGCTTAGTGCGAACGCAAAAAGACAGACCGTCAGCTCGATTTTGTTAAGCTATCAGGCACAGCTGATCCGTTTGATTGATATTCTCTGATACAGAAAAGACGCACCTGGCAAAGCGGCCATTTGCTATGAGAGATCAATTTAAGTCTTTGGAAAGAGCGTTATCCCTCGGAGATGCCTGGTTAAGGACTAGTGTAAACTGCTTCCTTGATTCCAATCGATTTGTCTGCTAATCGCAACTGCATTTGTAAAAATCAGTATACGAAGCTAACGTTACGTTTACCAGTTACACAACCTCTTTTAAACTAAAGGTCTATGACTCTTGTTATTTATGTTTAAATTAGTGTAAAAGCATAATTTACTAACTGAAGGAAGACAAAACATATCACCTACCGAACTGTGGAAAATTCTAGCCTGTGGCACCGACTACTATAGGACTATATAAAATAAACCACTGTTATCGATCGATTCACGCGCTTACCGGAGTTTCGTTCTAGCGTGAGGACAAATCGGATGAGAAAAAGATTCGATAGGAATATGTTTTCCAAGAAAAACGATCATACAGACCAACAGAATGATCCATTGAAAAACTGGAGTGAGTCATTTTTTAATCGAAGCTGCTTGCTCTGTGGGCACCGTGCCCTTTATTCTCAAGCCTCGATTGTAGACCAACGTTAATCGATTCGGCTATAGGAGAAATAACTATTATTAATAAGCTAATACATAACTTGTTTGTAAATATAACAGTACGGTAATTTTAATTTGGTGATAATAAAGTGATTGACATAAGCAAATATAACTAGCAGCAAGTATTGGCAATAGTTCATACACCTAGTAACTTAAACGCTAATACTTTAATACAAAACAAGAAAGATGCTTTATAAGGGCGATTATGGAGGCTCATTCAAAAAATGACGGCCATCAGGCTACCTTCAAATGACCAATTTTGTTTTTAAATATTGTCTTCGAAGCAATAGTGAACATAAAAAACTTGTTTCAACTTGGACCGCATTTAAATAACCGTGGGGAAATGTCTGCAGGTAGTGTAGGGTAAATTACAGTAAAACCTTTCTCACAAGAAATGCTGAAAGAATCTAAGTTGAAGAAGCTCGAGGAAATTTTTGAGAAAATATGCAGAAATAAACGTAATACCACCTTCTAAATAATTCGCACAGCCCATTTAAACATTTTCGTATGAAACACACGGTCGTGTCTACAATATACCTACAATACAGGTACTCGCTATTAATTTTCTGATGTTTAGTATATTCATTAGAATAAGTTCAGCTTACGAGAGGAATATCTTATAGAAATATCTAATGCAGCTCGCAAGAACCGTAAATTAAAAACAGCAACTATTTAGAAAAAGAAATTAAATTATAATATTGTTATGGATTGTATATCACCCACAGGCTAATATATCGTATAATATAACATGTTTAAGGCATCGGTCTTGGCAAAATATGAGTAATTAAATGTATGAAATGAAAATAGCATTCAGCTGTAAAAAATTATCTTGCTACTTTAAATTCGCTGGCACAGTAGTTTTAGTTTTCCTCTGGTTTTGACCGACCTTCTGGAAACGATGACAGAGTGTATCGAGACAGAGCAATTTCCTGATCGTCCAAGGATCTCCTCATCTAGCTTTAGCGGTATCTCTCGCGTCGGTTCGGCGCGCATCATAAGACAGTTCGCCGTCTCCGCGGCAGAGGCAGCCATCATTACCTGTTGACGTTAACGAACGAATGCGGATACAATCGTCTTCAGACAAAATTGACCGCGGGCGGCAGCAGTAACAGTACTCAATTAGTGAATCAGCCAGTCACATGAAATCATGAGCTTGCAAATTGTTTCCGTTTTTATACATTAAACGCAATGAGAAACGATGATCGATTGCGACACTATCACAAACAATTAACAGTAATGCGATACACATCTATCTGTAGAGCGGTTGTTATTGTTGACAAACGGCAACAGATCTCCGGAGCGCCTTCCAATTGATAGACCGGTTATCCGCACAGTCGTCAGTAGAATGCGTCCGTAGGATCGAATGAGCGGCTGCGTGAGCACGAACAAGAGTCGTTACGGACCCAAAGGGAACACAACACACCCTCTCTTAATTTGAGATTGTTATATTTTCGTAATAATATGATTTTCTTAGAGTTGCCGTTGTTATAATGATTGTTCTCCACGAATTGATGATCGGTCAACATTATTTAGCCAACAATTGTCAAAATTCTGGAGAACGTCGTAGTAGAAGCTACCGCTGCTGTAACCGTGATGACGCTGTCGTTGCTGTTTGGGGATGCTGACCGTGATGATAATAGCGAGGTCTTCTCTTGATCTGTTTTAGCCGCTTCTGCTGCTGCCACTGGCGCTAGAATTTTGAACAGTTGTTGTCGAGAGAGTCAAACTGCGCTTGGCCAATGGCCGCGTTTTACCTTTACCACAACTACTTTTCCCGCATTTTATTTCGAGCAAGATTGCACTTGTTGATATAGATATCAATCAGCCCAAATCAACATAGACTTGCTTGTCCCTTACGTAATTATCTGGACAAGTAATCACGGACATACTGATATCACCTCAACAACGCATCGACGGATTCCGACCTACTGCAAGACTTATCACCGGTTGCATGACATCAGGGCTGTTAAAGAATGGAGATATTAATAACGTATGCTTCGTTGGTATTATTTCATTTCAAGTCAATGATCTCAATTTGAATATTTCCGTCGCTGAGATCCTTTTGACGCATAGGTAAATTTCTCAAAATTACTATCTGTCACTTCAGGATTATGTGAAGGCTTCAAGGTGAACTGATGATTTATTGTCGTTTAGTGACACAAAATTTCAATGTTTTTATAAAGGTCGAATGACTTCTGTTTCTTATTTGCTAGATAATATTTCGTTAATCTCTCTCGTTCTGTAAAATTACAGATTGCAGCTTTTTATTGTTGTTGTTGTTGTTGTTGCTGCTTTCTTTTGTAGTGAAAGCCATCAAAAATGATGTTCGCGCTCCATTGCCACAGCAAATAATTAACTCATCTCTGCAGTCCTTGAACAGGCATTAAATTGGGTGTATTGGATGCATTTGAAGAAATTCTCAACAACGACAACTGAAGGGTCTAAATTGACATTAGAGAACCAATTCACTCCGACACCACTATGGCCTTAGCTGGCGGTCTACAATCTATGCTGCAAAATCTTCGGCCTTGACACGGAGCAGCCCTTTAATATATATTTTATTGATAAATGAACGACTTGCGTCTTTTCATTAGGTGTTGCATTTAAATGAGTGTAAGGCCTGATACAGTGTTGCCGCTGTACCAGGCGACCTTACACCTACCGCTTTCCTATGGTTCTAATTTTACCACAGGGAACTCATACGACGACAAGTTCAGCTCTTGTGTTACAACAATGTTAACCTCTTAGAAAAACGGTGAGTCTTGAAACATTACTTATGTTGAGTTGTCGCTGTTCACAAAATCGCTGATTCGTTCGTAATTGCGTAATTGCGATTCGGCTAGTACGCCGTTCATACCGTCCAAGCGTTTATCCGCGCTTCTTGAAGTACCAATAGAAAGAGCAGCAGCTGTTATTGCTAGGATATTATTGTGGTCCGTCATTGATCGCCTTCCTCATTGTGTTCGTCGAAAAATCGTTTTGGTGGCAAATTAAATATCAATCACTTTAGGCAAGGCCTTTATGGCAATCCTGAACTAACACCGTTCCAGTTTTATTGTACCACTGTGTGCTAAGAATGGGAAAATTTCACACATTTCACATCATTGGCTTTCGTCCCCACCCACGGCCAAATTCGTTTTACTGCTGCTTTACCAAAGAGCAAGATACACTTCGATGAGACATCTTTTGTAGATTGGAGACGACAACAACAGTAACAGTAGCAGTAGCAGTAGCAGCAGCAGCAGCAGCAGCAACAACAACAACAACAACAACAATACGCTGCTCTTCAGCTTTCTGTCTGAGCTTCCGATGAGTGAATTGCCCGAGCAAGCACTAGCAATAGGAGCACCCCCGTAATTTCCTCCCTGTCTCGTTGTCTTCTTTATCGTTGGCTGGCGCCGTCTCGTAACAGGGGGTATTATTTGTAACAGCGTAGGTAGTCCAGAGCAGACAATCAGTTCCACCGCCAATGCTACTATCGATGTCGACCACCAGCACCACCGCAGCAATCAGCTCATTTGCCTCGGTCAGCTATCGTGCTATTGCATATCGTGCTGCTGCTGTTGCTGCTGCTGCTGCTGCTGCTGCTACTGTCGATAGGGCGAGTGGAGCAGACCGTCAGTCTGTCAGGCAGTTAGCCATTCAGCCAGCCAATTAGGCGACAGATCATAGCAGTTGCAGAGGTGATGGGCGAACGAGTTGCTATTTCTCGTTCGGCCTTCATTCTGCAGCTGAGCTGAACAACTCACAGATCCGCTCCTTAAGGGCTGAACCCGTCGTTAGGACTTGTTCCGTGCTATGTGTGTGCAGTTCTGCTCATGTGGAATAATATCCGATAGTCGGAAAGGATACGGAGCAACAGCAGCGTAGGGAACCGCGACGGCAGCTGCGCTGGTTTCGGAGCCTGAGCTGGCCCTGTCGGCAACTTGACATTGGTTTGTTTTGGATGGTTTCTGTGTGGTTTCGAGTCTGTGCTTATTCTACTGCTTCGATAAAGCCGCTGACAGTACGTGATTAAAGATCGGCTTGTGCTCACTGTTGTTTCAATCATCCCGGTAGATGATCGGTCACAAGATATGGATCCCAGTTGTCCAATAACTGCTATATTATATGTCACCGTCGCTGTATCAGCTATGTGTTCTCGGTTTCATAAACAAAATATTACTACCACTAATCTGTCAGGTCGGTCTTCAATAAATAGACTTTAACGTGTTTTACTGATTCGGACACATATCGTTTGAGGAGAATCCATCAGATTTATAAGCCAAGCAGGAATTGTTTATCTGGGAAGATCGTCTTCATCTAAAGTAATATACAGTGATAAATTGTACTGCCCAAAGGACCAGCATACATCCACCAAACCATTTAACAAACAGGTACGAGCTTACGAAGATTAATACACAAAAATTAATTCAAATATCGATGCACTCCAATATGATTTTTTGGCTTACTCAGTATTCTGGCATACTAAAGTAAAAATCTTTTCAGCTTTATTATTGGTCATGGCTGAAACAACAGCGACGTATCCAATCTAAATACTTAAAATCATGTTATTTTTTTGTAAAATCAAATAAAATATATTTGACATGCTTGTTTTAGAGCAAAGTATGTAATTGTTATATGTACATAGAAAGTTAATATAGCTATTTTAATCACTGATTCCTAAAACTAAATTCTGAGCAGCAATTTTGCGCTGAAACTTTGTTACGCATTCTTCACACTTACTTCTATCGCCTAGGTTATCCATGAACATGAAATAGAACCCTGCCACCTCATTACATATACACGACTGTGTAGTAGCTTACACTGAACAGGGAAAAGTTATTCTTAAATGATGAATTGTTAAATCAATCCAATAGCCTCATCTTTGTTTTTTGGTTATGTACGCACTTTTTTAAACATATTCTGTATTGCTGATATTCGCATTATTACTTGCATTTTTATATATAATAAAAAAAGGTAAAAGTGTATAATAATAGTTATACTGCTTATTTGAACAGATAGATTTGTCTGTCTATATACAGTCAATACACAGAGATGTATATTATCTATCTGTATTTATGCAAGTGATTCGTATCGACCTTTCTACAAATACATTGGAATAGTCTTCATGATTGATCATTAATATGTAGAAGTTCTGACCAAAAAAACAGTTTTCCAAAAATATCGTTAGCTGTCCTTTGTTTGGACTATCTCGCATTAAGAACTGAAATCCAAAGTAGAGTAGTTGCCATTATTATAACCAGAATTACCCACAGAATCAGAAAGTACCATTGAACTGCACAATAAACTAAAGAGTTTGATTGATAATTTGACGACTGTGTAAACTGTCTCAAGCGATGCTAGTTCAAAGAATGAAGCGATTAGTATGATATGTGATTGTAGTTTAGTTTTTTTTATTTTGCGTCATAATAATAATAATGAAACATAATTAAGATTCGTTAGAAATTAATGCATTTAAAATAAATACACTCTGGTCTCCTTTCAAGAAAAAACGCTAGTAAACTGACCCGAAGCGTTACTCTACCTCTTTTTGTGATCGACGTTTATGCTAATTTAAAATGCATCTCCCGAGTCACTTCAGCTGTCGTGCATTAACCACTTCGACCAATTGAAAACTTCCTGCTGCAAAAGACGCATAGCAAACAAATCAGAGAATTTGTTAGCTGGAAGAAAAACGCCTGAATAATAGAGCGATCGATAATGATTCTCATCTTGTATCTTCACGACCTTCCAGCCAAATTGAGTACAACTCTATTAAATCGCCAACGAACTGTATGACATCAGGCTTAACCAATTTTCACTTTTAATTTTAGAAATTAGAGCGCTCCAGTCTTACTGGCCGATAAAATATCCCATCGTTATTTAAACACCTTCTGGCTATCAAATCGAAAGCACCTACAAAACTTTTTACATGATATTTTTAATAGTCTCTGCATAAATCAACAAATTCTTTCAATAGCTTTAGTTAAACAATAGGTTGGCAACTTTTCTGTTTTTTTTTCGGTAAAATTTAACATTCTATATCATTTAAAGATATATGTATACACTTATAACATAACTAGTTGTATAGGCTTACCTAAATTATCTTTTTTACAACCTTCTATCTTTGGAACTGTTAAAACATTCAAGACAATAAAAAAAAAAAATATTTCTATTAAACGAATAAAGAGGCAATTTTTTTTCCAGATAGGCTTGGCTCACTGTGATATGCTCTATACTATTATTTAACACTTTTTTCCCGATTTTTTTCTGTAGTACACGTTTTGAATTTGCGAAAGCGCATAAGCACTTTATTCAAAAGATTAGTGCTTCAATTGTATATAAATTCTTACATAAAAGTTTTCTGATTTATGTGTGCGTGAATAGCAAAGGTGGGAGTGGACGATTATATTCTAGATTTACAGGGATCTGTTGCTTCACTGATTTATTGCTTGTGTCATTAGAATGGAACGCCGTATCGCTTTGCGTTCCCTTACGGCTTACTTGTCTTGCCGCATCTGTCGAGGATACCTCATCGAAGCGACAACAGTTACAGAATGCCTACATACCTGTAAGTCACTTTCTGTCTATGTTTAGACCAGTGCAAATCTTGTTGCCCTGGTATATCATGGGGTTTAATAAATCAACGATAAACTTTTACAGGTGCAAAGCATAGACAACTTAATCAACATCGCATGGAAGCTATGCATTATAAGAAGAGCATACAGCTAGTTTCATTGTATTGTAGTTTTCATAATGTTTCATTTCAAAGTTTCTCACTTGATGTTCTTAATCGGTTTTCTGAACTAAATGCCTACTCATATTACTAAGCTACTTTATATATCTATGTTTTGAGTTTCGTCCGTTATCGCCATCCGGTATTTCATCAGACGGCTGGCTTCAGCACGAGACGAAATGCAAATCTAGGTACAAGATTAGTAAACAAATACGTTACCCATTATGCTATGACGGGGACAAGTTACTTTATACCAAACGGTTTTTAAGATTTCCTATAAGATATCAGATACTAAAAATGGCATATCTAGCTTAGATATATCGCAGATTGCTCGCTGTATAAACATAAGCCAAATGTGTGTCCGGTAAAAACAACTTGTTATTATTTTTTTTAAAGATTTGCTTTTGTTTTTGACTTTGTTTTACACTTTTGAATTCTTACGAACTTAAAACAAGTTTGTTGTTATATCGTGTACGTGCCATTTAATCAACTGTACCATATTTCCCATTACCGATGTTATAGTCTGCAAAAGTTGCTTAGTAAAGCATCTCGAGGAACGCAACACATGCCCACAATGTGAGACCCTTATTCATCAAAGTCATCCTTTAAACTACATAGCGTATGACAGAACAATGCAGGACGTCGTTTATAGGCTGGTACCCGAACTACAGAAAAGTAAGTTAACGATGCGGCTTGTCTGAAACTCCTTTGTGACAGGTTTAACTTTCGTTTTATTCTGATAGAAAAAAAAACAGATCAGGTCTAATATATTTTCAATAGATAATGAGTGACATGTTTGGAAATATTTCCTTGTAGAGCTTCAGATATCCAACTAAGTGATTACAACTATTCCAGAGGAGCTAAAACGTGAGTGGGAATTTTACGAGAACAAGGGTCTAGCATTCCCTCGAACCTTGCCACCAAACCTTCAAGCCCTGCTCAAGGATGTGCAAGCTGTAAGTAACTTTCTAAGGGAAATTATATTTGTATTTCATCATGATATTAATTCCACAGTTAGTATAACGACATCAGCCGCCGAATGAAACGAGGTTTTCTGTTAAAAATATTCCTTATTTCGACGGCAATAAATACAGGCATTTTTTTTATATACTTACGATACGTGTTTCTATCTTGTTATCTCAGAAGGAAAAACCAGAAAGTGGAAGCGCATCTGCTTCCGGCAGCTCTGCAGCTGGATGTGCACGAGATGGTGCTGGTGCTGATGAGGAAAATCAAGCCGCTAATCACGGTGACTGCCACAGAATGGATGAACAGGTACAGAAATGAACAAGCCGAAAAAGGGGGAGAGGGTTAGGGCCCCGGAATGCGGCATGTGTTTTCTAAAAAGTTACTCATGGGTCTCAAATGAGTAAGGTTAAATAATCGAATTATGAAGTTAGTTTTTATCGACTATAAATACCTCAGGAGGTTTTTTTCACAGTTTTTACCTCTATAATTCTTGGGGTGACTGGGCTGTCTGTAGCAACATCTGCTGTCCAAAAAACTCTGTTTACAGTTCTTTATCACTGCTGTTTCGTAAATAAATTCGCAGGATTCTTTTCCTTGAGATTAAATTCGAACACGTTACGACAAACATCTTTTAATGCAATCCACGTTGCATTTGGGGACACAGCTATTTCTATTTACAAACGGAAATTTGCTTCAGAAAATATTGACTTTGAAGATTTTTACATTATTGCAAGTATCAAGTGAAATCAATGGTTGATGACCCTTGTTGCGTTGCTGTCGCAGTTTGAGAATTGGGTATATCGGATTTTACGGCGAGAAATCATTTGCACTCAATGGGCAAAAATGGAAAGTAAGTTGCTTGTTAAGTAAGCGATGAGCAAGAACGGTGTGTTTGTCGGTTTGCTTTTTACTGCTGCGGAACCAGTGTCAGCGTGATATTTTGTTAACGAAGTGCCACCTGTATTCACCAAAATGACCAAGCGAAGCAACGCTACCGGTAAACAGACCAATGAGCCTGTCTAGGCCCATCCGAAACAAAAAAAGCGCCAACTATAAGTTAGGTAGGCCACTAAAGCTAGAATTCGCTTTGCGTAGCTGGAGAAAATGACAGATGTTCTGAGTGAGAAGCAACCCAGCTTCCTAGATACGCGTTATACTTCACGACCATGCTTTCTGCACACATCGTGAGAGTTCTTATTGCAAAGCTACAAAAAGGATCTTTAGCACACCCACCATACTTACCTATTTCCGCACTCTTTTGAAAATGCGTTTAACAACCGTAATCGAAAACCTGGATTTTGGTTTTTAATGCCAGGATGAAAACATCTGTAGCGCAAGATCTAAGTGAGGCACGATGCAAATCTGTCAGGAAAAAAAACTTTCGCTAAATGAAACTCGATTGCCTACAACTCACTAAACCGTATGTCATGCATCAAAAAATACTACACACTTCTGCAGCGTGATAGATTCAGTGCACCTAGAAGCTTAGTGTCGAATTTTAATGTAATGATTTGTTTCAACATAAATTGTTGCTAGAACAACTGTGGCAATTAAAAGATAAGAATTTCAGCATTAGAACACACAAACTGGTAGCAACGGTTATTAACATGCATTCGTTCCGCATTAGGTAAACCTTTTACTCGAGTCCGATGCTCCTTTATCACTAAGATCGCTGGAAAGAGCCTTTATCCGTGTATCAACCCAGGCGACAGTAACGCACCTTAAAAAGTATCTAGCGAAGAAAATCTTTAACACTACATCAAAATATAATGAGGTAAGTTGGAATTCCTATATCAAAATGCACTGACAGATATCCGCTAGAAATCTGAGCCATGCTCTGAGTGACGTTAGTAGGAGTTCACGTATCATTCAAGTATTAACTGCGAAAAAATAACAAGTACAGTTACTAGTAGCGAAGCTTGGAAAACGCACGATACTCTTAGGATATCGAAAGAAATATATAGGTAGTCAGAAGTTTTTTTCTACTAATTACTCATTGCAAAAGACAAAGTAGTTAGTCACGCATAATCGAAGACGCCACCGGTCATAACCCAGGAAACTATATATATATATATGAGATACCTATTAGATTACATTTGTATGTATTGCGAATTTTAGGTGGAAATCCTCTGCAATCGTGAACTGTTAGGCAAAGACCATACTCTGAAATTCGTTTGCGTCACGCGATGGCGGTTCAAGGAGCCCCCTTTACGTCTCCATTATCGGCCTAAAATGGAATTGTAATAACTTTCTTGCGTAACAGCTACTACATCTTATAACTAAAAATTAGAATTTATTGCCAGTGGATGACTAAAATTAGGTCAACACCTTGTAAGAATTATGTATATACATAAACAAATGACAACTAATGATGTTTTTGTATAACTTGTTTAATAAAGAAACGAGTTGCCTTGTAAACTCCACCATACGACGTATAAACGTGTCGTTCAAGTTACACGAGTGAATGTGTGATTCCTGAGTCACTGTCAAAAATGTAACTCACGAAACATTACAATGTTTACCAGAAATAACTGGCGAATAGTTTCAAAAAGGATTTCTTTGTTTCAAGGTTTAGTATACGCACATAGCGTGATGTACGCATATACGGTAAGCCCTTTCAATCCAATGCTTTTTGTCGTATTATTTAATGGAACTCGAGAGAAACTGAGGGAATGCGACAACGATATGCACAACTGGTTTTCAGTGGACTGTCTACTCATGATACTAAGAGTTTAAAATGGGAATTTGGTTCCCTTCTATTGATAGTTCATAGAGCTTATAGCACCCCGCTACATCACAGCCTTGTTGATGTTGTTTATCTTCAGTAAACAGAAGTTACTATCTGGCCAGTCATGATAGAGACGTAGGTTTGCTTGTAGAATGAATTTATGAGCTACTTAGGTAATTCAACTTCTGAGCGCAGCGTGCAGCAATGAGTTTAATGCATGGATTTCGCTTTAAGTTTTTTTTTATTTTTAACATTCTGTAAATATATTTATAAAATAATAATAGTTATAAGCTATTTTATAAATATATTTATAGAATGTTAAACTTCAGAACGCTGGAAGCTCAATGGGTTCTACTTAGTATAGTGAATATTATGGAATAGACATATTTAAAAATATCCTAGGTTTATAGATTGTACTATTTTGTATATGCGCGAAAAATACCTAGTGCTTTTTTGTAATACGTATCTATATACGGATAGACTATATTTAAACCTGCACTAGCACCACTAAGTAGTATTTATTTACCTACATATATACATGTAAAATAAGCACTCAGTTAATGTCTTTGTCACCGTACAATAGCCATGAGCGCGTTCATCATAATTGTCACCACCGCCTGCCATCGACTATTGTGATCATCGAGTGTTTTTATTCATAATTATCATCAGTATAACCAGGCCAGTCACCGCTTCTGCTCCGGCTGTCCAGGCCACCGCCGTTTTTCCCTATTACTGTTTGCAGTAGCAGTACTTTTTCTTCTGTTTGTTATCTTCTCCTCATATTGACATCTCTATTATTAAGTATTACTATTGTTCTTATCATAACGGCCACGAGTATACACGAGTTAAATATGCTCCCTAACTGCTTCTCTTTAGATATTTGACCACAGGGTTGCGTTTTTTCGTTGATTCTTTATATATAACACCTCACCCGCCGATTTCTTGTGCTCACACTACATCGCCATCATATTACTATTGTTGCTTTTTTTCCTTCCATTTAATTATAATGGCCGCTGGTTCTGATACTGATGTTACTCTTCTCCACAAATCGTTGCCAGTCAATCAATCACCACTTCACTACAATCTCTCCGTATTAGTATCGCAGTAATTAATAATTAAAATAAACACCACCACCACGTCATCATCTGCATTATGATGATTTTCTCGCATCAATTTGTTTTTCTGCATGTCGATTTCCCTACTAACATACGACCTTTTGTATCTATCTACCTTCCCACTGTCAGGTCAGCCCACTACCTTATTTCACCTCACCTTCATCACTTCACCGGAGGTCCTTGTCTACATATTATTTATTATTGTGTAGTAGATAGATACTACTCAAAACCACAACTACCACCCATTCTGCTTTTTTCACACCCCGCCCACATCACACAACCCACTTCACGGCCTACCTACGTATATTCCAACGCATGCCCGCCGGTCGTTTTCCTTATGTATCGGTTTTACTGTTGCTTACAGGTCCTGTTCTTTATATGTTTATGAATTCTGTGTGTTGTCTGTTGTGTTTGTTGGAACGCTCGTGTGCTTTGGCTGGCCATCTGCATTTCCTCTTCTCGGTCTAAATCAGTGTAGTTATGTCTGTATTTCAATGAGTGTTCTTATGTAACAAGCACCTGCCACTCGCACCTCCCAACAATACTCTCGAACCATGATCAACATATCGTCATTGTGATTGTGATGTTTAGTCGTCGTGGTAGCGGTAGTGATTATAGCAATAGAAGTAATTGTATTGTATTTGTGAGTCAAGCATTTTTGTATCCATCTGGCCCTGCCAGGTAGCGCTGACTTTTAACCCTTAATTGTTAGTGTCAGCCAGTCGCTCGTTGGGATCTTTTTTTGTCGTTCTAACTCCCTCCTATATACTGCCTCCTTTTTATCTATCAGTTTCTGCTTCACTTCTTCTCTTTGCTTTGTTTATCTGTCTTTCACTCCTACAAGCCCGTATCTCTTATACGTATCACCCCTCATCGCACCCTATCCATTTTAATTATTATTCACTAAAACACAAAAAACGTCTTCTATCATCAGCAAGTATTTTCGTTCCTTATTTCCATCATCATCGTTGTTATGACTTTCGCCAACTGCTCCATCGCCATTGCATTGTTTTAACCAACTCATTTTGTCGGCTGCCACATGCTTCTTTTTCCATTATACAGACGCCATCAACAGTTCGACACCATCTACATGCCATCGGCGCGTCATTATTTTCTTCGGTAGCTTGGCGCAGGTCATCGAATAACAGTTCGGAGAAGGATAAACACGAATAGTTTGTCCTTATAATCAGCCATCCAGTTAGTCCATTATGAATCGTCATGCAACAACGCTATTTCTATCTACCTCGTTTTGGACTTTCTTTATCGAAAGAAGCTAAGGGGAAAAGGATGTAGCAGGTAAGGAAAATAGGACAGATGTACATAACTTGTAGGCTACTAAATAAAAATAATCATTAACACTTTTGTCACTCTCTTCCGAGTATTACGTTCCGACTTTACCTCTCCATCCTTCCACATTGGTGATCTAAGGCAATATACATTTATTTCAACCCGTAGTAGATCGGCCGATCGATACTCATAAGTACACTTCCCGTAGACGCCCGTTAAAGGAGACAAAAACAGGAGAGAATGGACGTCATTTCTCTTGACAGATACCGCTGCTACTGCTGCCGCTGTAGATGGTCAGCTGTTGTGTGATGAGTTGTTGATAGATGGTCAATAGTTGCTAACGTGTGCCTAGTCGGGCGCACAGTTTAAAATTTGATTCGTTCCCTTGCCGCGTCGAGTCGATGGCCATCGTAAGCCAATCACCTGCCCTACGCATCGTCTAATTCTTGGCGAGGTCTATTCGAATAAAAAAGGCAATGCAGTACAACGTGTTAATAAAGCTACCATTTCGATGTAGCGTAAGTATATGACCATTACAAAACCATTACGATCATTATGATCATTACCATCACCATAAAAACAATCTAAGAAAGTAGAGAAAAAAGCCTAGAAATTCAACGTAACACAAACCAGTGTTGGCAACGGCCGCGCTGGTGCCCGCTTGGGCGTTTTGACCCGTTTGAGACGACGATGGTACCTAAATGCATGGAAGGAATGATAATTGCATTATGAATTCTATAATTTGTGCAGTAGCCTTCTATCCGTGTGCACGCAATAGAATGCTTATTTTACATTTACATCTAGTCCCCTCCATTTTTGGTTTTTGAACAAATATTTCTGAATACAAATTAAGCCAGGTTATAAATTCAGCTTAATTGAATTTCGTTTGCTTGACGATGTAGACAAACAAAACTGCATAAGTCCTATTTATCAGATACAGCAGGAAACAGCATTTGCCTACTATTTAGGCTCTATAACAAAATTTTAAAAGCGTCGTGAGCCACTTGCTCGTCCGTTCATAGAGATTAACTAAATACTAAAAGGGTCAGATGACCTACTCAAGCCAAAAATAAGCCATTCTTGCGTTTTGTGCTGTTTGGGAGTAATCCACTGTACGATATTATGTTTATGAAATAGTCCATTAGTTGCAATGTTTTTTGAAATCAGGCCACGTCTAATCGATTAGTGATTCATGGCGGTGGCGGTGGGGATTGTGTTGATAGCTGCTACCTGTCCGGTGGCTTGATTCGAATTCGAGGTTCCTACCGCTGCTCCGTTGCCTGTTTTCTGCTTCAGCATCGTCCAGTCGAACGTATAATCGTATTGGTGATTCAATGTACGGAATAGGATCCTGCGATATATCATCAGCCACCGTCAATGGAAGAATTACAGTACAGTTAGAAGCAGCTTTTTTCGATGTGTTCATTAATTTTTCAAATCAATTTGCATATCCCAAATGTACCTCAAAAGTATGAATTGGATTTTGTGACCTGGCGCCTTCATTATACGTATCAGTGGAACTTACCTGAAGAGCTGCCTGAGGTACATATAGTCGGGGGCCTCCTCAAAACGTAGCCCTCGGCAATAGTTCAGGTACATCGCGAACTCCGCCGGGTAACCCTATTTACATAAAGCAACGCACGCTTTTCGTTAGGAATATGCAATAAAACCAGTTTATTTTCTCATTTTATTGACTAGGCTAAAATAATATAATTTAGGGGACACATTTCCGCAAAATCGCTGGCTTACTTTTGTGAGGAACTCAATGGGAGTGCCCATCTTTTTTTCGGAGATCTTTTCGTACTTTTGTTTCTTGGTTGCTGCTTTCAGGCCTTGCCATGGCAGCGAACCTCTGCAACAATGAAATGCATCCGTTCAGTTAGTGTTCATATGTTTTTACAGATTCTCTGTTAACGATAATAATGTACGAGTTTGAAAAATTGTGCATTTGGTATCCACGAAAATTAAACTCCGTAAAGGACAACATCGTACCAAATATTTACATTGGACAATTAAGAGTGCAATCAGTTTAAAGAAGACAAAGCAGGAAACAAGGTCAGAGTTAATTAAGGAGAGTTAATTAAGGAACAACTGGTTGACCGTTACCTGTTGAAGTACATGAGCACGTAGCCGAGTGACTCCATGTCATCTCTCCGACTTTGCTCGATTCCCAGATGGGCGTTGATCGAGGCGTAGCGCGCAGTGCCCGTTAGATTCTTGTCCTCTCTGTAACAACCGTTTGAATACGTTTACGATAAAAGCAAATAGAGGCGAGCATTCGTATAGAAGATTTACAAGTTAATTTTCAAGGTAAACGTTGCTCCTTGAACATCTGCGTCTTTAGAACACAGATGCTTGCTGTGATATTGCACTAAGTGTTCTGGAACATTTGTGTGGTTTGTTGTTTACACGTAGCTGTAAAAACAAACTAAGCATTTAATGGAGTTTCGAAAGCATTCCGAAGGCACTGCATATTGTTTATTTATCAAATAGCACTCAGGCGATGAAATGTTTCTGTTCAACGCTAAATGATAATTTAGTGTACGTAGAAACTGTTAAAGAACGCTTTACTAAACTTCGTAAAAATTTTTGGATGATTATTCACGGTCTGGATGTGAATATTATTAAAGCTCCTACTTACTGACCCGTTGGGAATAACTCAGAAACACGCTTGAATAGTCTGTGCTCTATGGAAAAGATTGAAACAAAGAAGTGGGTTTTCCGTGAGTTAAATAACTATGACACTACATCTAATTTTTTATAGCAAAGAGTCAAACCCATACTAGAAGTTAGAAGCAGATCTACTCCGATCTCAACATTATGCGCTGATTTATGGCAAGCACGCGAATCTTGCACAGAACAATGTATTTACAAAAGAAGGTTCCTTTGAATACAATCAGTATATAAAAGGAATCCTTTAAAACTTCTGGAATCTCATCAGCTGTAGTAGAACGTTCAGTTGACCAAATAAAACATCTCAGTTGAAAGATTTGTGATTCAACGGAACTGCACGGTTATTTTTCTCTATAACAGCGTTGGTCTCACCCACAGGCTTTAGAGTGTAAAAAATTGAATTCCGACTATTTGAAACCAGAATTGTTGCCCAGGCGCCTCACAAATGGCAAAAGACCATGCTATATACATCTTTATAGTACCGGGTAAAGGTAATACCTTCTATGATTGAGGCCTAACAGAGAACAAAGACACACAAATTAAGGCTCAGAATATATGTATCTAGTGGATCGGAACGCGTCATGTGTCAAACAGACGAGCTCAACTTTCTTTTGTTAACCCAATTATATTGACTAATTCGGTTCGAAACAAAGCCAGTGAAATGAATCATCTAAAAAGACAGTTTCATTTGCAGCCGCATTTAAATCGATTATCAGGGTCTACCACTTCACAGAACCTGAATGAACACCTGGGAATAGTTGTCTGTACATGCGTGTACTGCGTTTTACATCGTTTTTCAGCCACAAAATGGTTATACAATCTGTCAATTGGTGAAACAATGGCATCACTTTATACAATATAAGACGCATGTAAGTGCAATGCGAATGAATAGCTAACACGTGTAATAAAATCTTTAACGTTTAAACGAAATCACAATTATACTATACCTGTAGGGGATATGCTGTCGGGTCCGGTTGTCCCGGTACTTTTTAGAGAGACCAAAATCTATAAGGAAGAGCTTGTTGCAGTGGCGCCCGATGCCCATCAGGAAGTTGTCTGGTTTAATATCCCTGCAAGAAAATAACAAAGGAACAAAAGTTTAACACGATGACTACTGTTATTGATTACAGGCTACATACGTTTTCCCACGCTATATATGTGCCCCGTGATGGGCAACGTGTTTGCCTGCTGACTTTGGGAATACGTTGTGATCTAGGTTCGAACCCGTGCATAGATACACGCTTCGCTTCATGCTGCTAATTAGCCATCTGATAAAATGTCTAACGGCGGTACGGAATGCGAAACATAAAAACTGCAAATATGCAAAAAACTAAACGAGCATTGACCGCTTACTTACCAATATCGAAGATAGAAAAATCACGTTTATTAACTACTAAAAAAATGCAATGCACACAGGTTAATGAATATATAAAAAAAAGTTACAGTGGTTGTACCTGTGTATGAAGTTTTTCGAGTGTACGAACTCGATTCGTCCGATCATTTGGTCCGCCAGCATAAGAACTGTTTTCATAGTGAATCGACGAGAGCAGAAGTTGAAGAGATCTTCGAGGCTGGGGCCGAGAAGGTCCATAACCAATAAATTGTATTCTCGTTCTGTTCCATACCAGCTAAACAGGCGAAGAAAGAAAACCAGCGTGTCGTAACACAATGTTAGTATATCTTCGAAAAGGCGATGAGTGGCAAGCTGCGCCGACACGATACTTTTTGTACACCTCATTGCAATTATGCAACCGTACATGTCCAGCGGAGCATCAACATCTAACATGAGAGTTAGCAACAAAAACTTGAATAAGAATACTTACCGAATGTGAGGAATGCCGATGCCTCCCTGAAGAAGTTTGTACAACTTCGATTCATACAATAGTTGGGGATGTCGAGCCTTTACGGATTCAAGTTTAACTGCAACCTCCTAGAAAATAAAAAATAGATCGGTATGTTTAAATTGTTTCCAGTCACTGAGTACATGCTTATATATTATATATAACTTATATAGCTAAAGCTTATGTCGACAAAGTCAAAAATATTTTTTAAGTGAAAAGAGAAGTCCCAAGTACGTCTTATAAAAATATTGCATAAAACCTTTGCGCGATTCAGGCATTTCAGGTTTTATTGTATGTTTAGATTCAACGTGGTGATTCTGTCGCGTGACCCATTCGCATAATGTTATGGTTTTGTCCTGGTCGCCTTTCAGAGTCACCGGCTTCACAGACCTTTTGAAAGATGGCTTCTTACAGTACTATTAATATAACAGTATATACGAGAGCATGCAAGCAAATACCTATTAAAAGCAAATGTAATATCTCCTACCAAACGTTAACAGAAAATTGACTTTGCACATTAGCGATTGATTCCTTTATTTTTTATGTTCACTATATTTGCACGTTAACTGAGACTTTTGGATACGACAGGTACCATAGGTTTATTAGTTCCAAAGAAAAACAATATTTTTGTGCTCTTTCTGAAATGACGTTAAAGTAAGGTAAATGTGAAATAAGATCGTTATATTAGGTCAAGAGGATTCTAGTGGGTCGATCAGACGTATAGAGGTAATATACCAGCTCGCCGTCTAAATGAAGGTTTCTTGCGTTTTCTCTCGATGATGTATTACAAATCAATATTATTTTTAAGATAACTGACTGCCTTGATCTCTACATACAACTCAACACGATCTATACTCCCAATTTACATCGATCCGTGAAGGCGAATGTGGGCACGCAAAGGCCGCGAATACGCTTTACCCTAGTCTTGTTAGGTGGGTCTGTGATCTTACGGTTATAGTCGCTACCTCCGAATGGCAGCTTCGAGAAACCAACAGAAATGCAAGTATTATCGAGTGCAAAGGTCGACATTCCATAAACCAGCACGTGTCTTTTTTAAAGACTCTACGGCAGCTAATACATATATTGACCTTTATGATGTATAACATGCAATATATTACACCCGGCAATTCCTCAATTCACAGAAGTAAAACACGTGGACCCGTAGTTATACGCAATTGAATACAGAGATTAGGCTTTTTGTATCCTGATTACTCTAAGCATCATATTAATAACTCGTACCAACTTCCCCTCAAAAACGAGCTCTCCTGTCTAGGCATTGACAATGTTCGTAGTAACAGCATGGCCAGTACATGTACAGCATCAAGGTAACTCCTTTTTCAAATCAATGAAGTCTTGTTAAACAGAACTCAAGTCAACGAAATATACCATTTACAATTAATAATCGTTAACTACGATTTATTACATCTTATTTGGTGGATTCTAAGTCGTTAAGTTCGTGTTACATGATTTCCTGAATCATTTGAGTTTATTACTTAATTTACGGGTTGAAGCATACTTCGCATAGATATATAGCCAATTCTAAGCGTACTATAGGAAAGGGTTATGTAATTAAATAGTGATAAAATGCTGTGTTGTCGAAGAGTCACAGCCACTCATAATTTCGACTGCTTCGACGTAATTGTACTCTATGACAAGTATGATCAACTTGAAACCTTCATATATGTATATACAGGATGGTGAGTTTAAATTCGGTAGACTTTGGCGGGTTATTTGTGGTAACGGGCATATGTTTTTCTCCTACTCTTGCTGTGTTTATCTCTTACTCTTGCTACCAGACGAAGGCCACTTTATTCTAGAAGAAGACAAGTTCATCATGGCAACAGCGAGTCGTTTTCGGAAATTATAAACTCAGCTGATTCGTTTGTACTGGACAAAACCCCGATGACTTTCCTTTTTTGACCGAAATTGACGGTCTACGTTAATGCCGGTTTAACTTGGATTCCGAAAAATAGGAGGAAAACTTCAACAAGGCAAACAAAAGATTCCCAATACGGCTCCATGTTTTATACATTTGGGTTTTCGCTACAAAAATTAAGAGCTTTCTTAAAAGAGGAAAATATCAGTTGCTAATTCGGTCACCCTGATAAGCTCCAACACAGTCTTTATGAACCTATTTGTACTTTTTTTATCTTCTCCGTTTTGAACTTTTTCATTTTCAGCTCCTTTGGCCTGTTAAAAGCTCAAAATGTAAATCCATTGGGACTCTACGTGCCGTATTCGAGCGCCACTTGGCAAATTGCTGTGGATAAAGAGAGTTTACACTTCGAAAATACCGCTTGAGGCCCGGTCACAATTAAAAGGTTACTTTAAATAATAAAGGAATATACTGAAACAATAGGCGCTACTGTGTCTGTAATAAGACGGTTATTCGCGGCAAATTATGGACATAGGAGGCGTCACAAATCTAATGGAAACATACCTGACAACATGTACTTCTATATGATTAATTTAGCATTGAAGCCAGCGTTCGAAAGCGCCGATGTCCACAAATGGTAGGTGAGTGAACACCTAACACCACTTGATATATATATTGAGCATTTGATATTCAGCATAGGTTATACTATGTTACGTATCTGCGTACGACGTCGTAGCCATCTTTGTCCTGCTACCATAAATATGATGGTCTGCTTCGTCTACAATTTTGTCATAATACGTACCTCGCCATTGGTGATGTTTAGTCCGAGGTAGATATCGCCGAACGAGCCGCTGCCGATTTTGCGGATTAGACGGTACTTCCCGCCCACGATAAACTCAATCCTCGATGAGTTACCAGTGGCCGACATGTTAACGCAATATTGAATTGTCTGTTTCGGTGTTGTCGGTGGTTTCCTGAGCTGCCCGTTACTTTATTAACAAGGACAACTGCAACAACAATTGCTTCTTGATCTTGCACGGCGGTGTCCTGGAACGATGTCGTGTAACAGATCTACCCTGCTCCCTTTTGTCCACGGATGCTGCAGCATAGTAGAAGATATTACAATTGCTGTTAATAAAACAGGAATAATACTATCACTGCTTATTGATCAACAGGGCTATCCCCCTCAACCACTGAACCAGGCAGCTTTGATCATCACTCGATATATCAAAATATAACCAACACTATCACCAGCAACAACAATGACGTCGATGATAACGGCAAACGAGGTCTCTTAGCGGCCGCAAAATTGAGCTTATCGACTAACATAGACGCGATGGTTGCTGCTGCAGGAACAACAATGGTAGCAGCAGCAGCAGCAACAGCAGCACTAGCCAGTAGCCACAGCACCGACCACCTATAATACTACCACCATTACCACAGCTATAGCTACCACAACAGCATCAGCAGCGTCGACAGCATGACCAAATCAGTATCAACATTATTACACACTACATTCTCATTATTATGGCCCCATTATGGCAACACAGGCCTCAGCAGCAGAAACTCATATTCCATACATATATGTTATGCTAAAAACTCGTTGCGATTGTCGTTGTTGTCTGATCCTTCTTTGTATTGGTTGTACCGTATTTTCGTCCTGTTTCGTTGAGCATACGTCACAGGCGATTACTTTCTACTAGACTTTTGTCGTCAATTAAAAATAGAAAACCTTCGCGGCAGTTTTTGTAGCGAGCAAATGCTGTCGTGTTGAATCTGTTATGGGTGTTTTCTGTCGGATCCCAGCTGCTGCTGTTAGATTGCACTCTGACGTTATTACACCGGCAAATCAGCACTGTTTTTGGCTTAACATTCTACTGTCTCAGCAGATAGATTTGGTTATCGCAACAGCACAGCACAGCACTTCATTCACTTCACGTTAACTTTATTGTTCGAATGGAAATAGAGTCCGATCGAAAGAACAATATGCACAGCAGACACTAACTACAGAGCAGCAGGCTAAATACTTACTCTGCAATACGGACTCCTGTGGCCTGGAACAGGTACAACAATAGAACACAAACTGTGGCAGTTAGAGAATGCACGTATCGCACCAATCGGCACCCACCGACCACCAGTCGCCACCACGACCAGAGTCACTACTGTTAATGCTGCTGCCGCCGCCACAGCAACATCGGCTGCGACTAGCAGTCGCTTGTCGACACAATAACAAGAGTAGCAGCAGCAGCGCTCACACGAGCGCCGCCGCCGCCGACGACGGGAATGATGGTGATGATGATCGAGATAATGGACCCTATGTTATTTCTGGTGCTGCTGCTGTCCGTGTCGTTGCAATCGCTATGCCATTATTTGTATTATGCTAGGTCTCGTTCACTGACTACACTAGTTAGTCGTTCAATCACAACGATCGATAGGTCGCCAGCAGGCAGACGAACGGAAACAAACGTCCGCTCAAAGGTTTGCTTGTTTGTCCAGACAGTCGTTCTAATAATCTAACTAGTATATACAATATATATTCATACCAAACAGATATATCTAGTTGTTTCCCATCTTTGACGTACGGCGGCTGACGAATGGTCGAACGACCTCGTTGTAGGAGACGTACCGCAACTATTCTATGTGGCCCAACAAATAGAGTCAACTGTTTTATTCGTTGTTAAATTGTCATTGAGTTCGGGTTGTCGTATACCGCAACAGCTATTCAAATCCGAGCATAATGGCAACAGGTTACCACTGTGGTTTTTGCTTTTCACTACTTGATCAACGGCAACATTTTAAATCTACACACATGAACGCACTCACGCACTCTTGAATACCAAACTACGCGCGAGATCAAAGGACAAAATAGACCGACGAGTAAACGTATATCCAATTCTGAAGACAATCACAGCAAAACACTCGACTAAACAGACAAATACGTGAATGAGAAAAACAAACAATTTACACGAATTTTCTCGTGTGTGTGTTTCTGTGTGTATGCTTGCCACTACTGCAGTTCTTCCTTATGTCGCTAGTCAAACAGCGAAGTGTTCATCAAAACACACAGTTTAGTGAGAACCTAACCATTGAGCTGTTCGCACATTTTCTATGCGCCCGCTTGCTTTGTCTACTGCACACATGTTGATGCTGCTGCTGCTGCTGCTGTTACTGAATAAACCGAATTTACCATACTGGACATAATTCCTCGTTGTCACCAATGATAGTTTTATTGCTGCTCGTCTTGTCGATGTTTGTCACTCTCTTGCTTGTTATGATAATCCGTTCGTCCCGTTCTTATAATAATATTGGAATGTAAAAACCTATTCATGCCAAACGTGCTTAGACCTCACTATTTCTCCTATGTAGCATAGCACGCACGCAATGATACGTCGCAGCGCGTTCAGAAATGCGTGCATCCGTGCTACTCAATGTTCAGAACCTAGCGGCACACTTGTGGACATTTTGACGATCATTGCTAACACAGGGACAGTAACAGGCCGAAGGCCCGATAAAGCAGTTTACTACAGCGACACACGCTGACGCGGATCGTTTATAAATAAAACACTTATAATGGCCGCTATCACAATAACAGTTGCTACTACTTCTACCGTTACGATTACACATTGCCCACAGCAGCAGCACGACACGGTAGTAACCTATGTACCATTGCTGCTGCTGCTGCTGCTACTGCTGCTATTGAACTGACTACTGTTTTCCAGCTGTAGTAGCTATATTCTAGTAGCTGCTCACTGAAGCCGGGGTAACCACTGCCCGTCAGCGACACACGGGCAGACAGGCAAACAGCATCCGTAATTCAGCACAGAGAACACCACACTGATCCTTTACCGCACTGCCAATTCACATACACGCACAGACAAACAGACGCAGCAGCACCCCCCCCCGCCCTCTCACTTCCTAATAGCAATTGTAGTTATATACCGTAGCACTATTTCTCCTTTCGATTTGAGTAGGAGGAAAAACGAACGAATGGAGAAAGGTACCAAGGACAGGCGGAAGGAAGGTTTGCTGCTTCGGTAGCTTGCTGCCTGGCTGGTTCATTAGTTTTTACTTTTCGCTCGTCATCAGCTAGCAACGAACGACTGAATGTGTAACGGAAAATCCGAATCTGCGGAAACGGAAAAACAACAGGACAGTACGACAGGAGCAGCAACAGCAGCAGCAGCAGCGATGCTATCTAATTATAGCAAAGCTACAGACGATAAATGCTTAAAGGACTGCTGCGGACTACTGCCGTAACCCGACTGCCTGCCTGCAGTCGATAGTTGCTTGGTCCGGTGGTTAGCTCCCTCATTTGTAGCCAGTGACTAATGTTACCGACTTTTTCGACTGTTGCGGAACAACGAAACGTGATAGATTAGACCTAATACAGAACTACACAACTTAGCATTATGAAACTTCTATAAGCTAAAGCTCTTTCTCACCAGCGGAGCAGGAACAGGGCCACAGCATAAACAGCCCCAGGTAATAATGAGTGGTCGTCGTGGCTGCTCGATTGTCGTAGTTGTTATCGTAGTTGTTGTTGTTGTTGTTGTTATTGTCTTTCAGTAGCGACGACGGCTGGTATTGATGGTTGTGGAGGGCGCTAATGGTTGCTGGTTATTCACATGTTGTTTAACATTATAACAAGTTACGACGACAGCATCCACCTCCACAAAGACCTACGCAGACACGAACGTCTCTGAGTCTGTTTCTGGTTGTCGGTGCGAGGACTACGGGTCATAACACAGTCAAGCTGAATCGTTAATATAGGTCTTGTCTCCCTAACGTATCTCGGTATAAAATGATCATTACGTCACGTTTTTTTGACATTTTCTCAGATGTCCATTCCTTTTTCTTTTACATGTTATTTTATTATTCCTGTTATGCTGCTGTTGCGTCCTTTACAGCTTACAGTTATACTTATAGTAATATTGGTGATGACGTGGCCACGCGCGCGCGTTTTGCTTCGTCGCGTTGATGTCGCGCGAATCTTTTGAACAGTTGGCGCCTCTTTAATCCCAGAAGTCAGTCGGAGAAAGCGAGTTGTATATTGTTTAATAATTTATCTGCTAATCTCTTTTGCGTACCAATTCAGTTCAATGTTAATATCCTCGTTGTAGTTACATCGATAATGGAACGCTGCGGAACCATCTAACACGGCTGTCAACAAACGAAAAAACAGACAGGCCTGTAACAGCCATAACAAGAATAACTTTGTCATACGAGCTCCAAAATACAGTTGGCTTAAAGACCTCTCTGCGGCTGGCAGTCATGGACGATGATCAATACAAGGTAGATACTGTTGATATAAACAATAACATGAACAGCGAAGGCTATAGTTGGCGAGAAGGAGGATTGTAAGGAATGACGATCACGGAAGGGAATGTGAATTTACAAATTAATGAGTACGCTATGTGAAAATTGCGCTGTGGTTTGTTGGATTATATTCCATTATGTTATTCTATCATTTAAATATGAATACTCCAATTATATGAAATAATGCCAGTATACATCGTGTACATTAAAATGAGCGTAATTTTAAATGGTTACTATACATGACGTTTGTAGCTTTATTGGAGCTTATTTAGCGAATGACAATCAGAAGATGGAAGAACAGCGCAAGCAAAACATAAACAATTGACAAATGCAAGAAACAGATAGCTAAGCGTACCCAGCCACTAATTATACTGTTTGTTGTTTTTTTTTGTAGTGAAACAAATTAAACATAAAATGACTACAAATAACGAAAATTTTAATGATATTTCTGTAGGGATGTTCACGCCATTTTAAATCGAATATTTATGAATCGTACAGTATTTCTACAAAATTATTATTCGTTATAATTTACTACAATTATGGCCCGTCGATAAAGTGTATGGTAAAGGTCAAGGATTCTGTTTTATAGCTTGAACTTGCACACTTCAATTATATTAGATCTAAAATTAGCGCTTACCGTGCGACCACATTGGTCATTGCAAACTGGTGCCGAAATATTTCAGTCTTAGATATAAAATTTCAGCTTAAAACTTGTACTGATTACCTATAGGGTTTCGGTAACGTTTTCATCCCGAAGTATTACTATTTCGAGATGAAAATGTATGCAATTCTATAACTTGCACCTAAAATCTCACCTAATCCACACTCAACTGCCAAAAAAAGGTGAAAAAAAAAAGGTCAAAAACACCAAACGTTACGGAGATTAATCTGTATTGTCAACGATCATGTTTGCCAATATGTCTCTTCCTTTTAATAAATTGGAAAATATAAATATCTATTGATTATGTTCTACTGTAGTTGAACTACCTAAATTGTATGGCGGTTTTAGTTATGTCTATCTCGCATGCCCTCTAACGTTTTCAAACCAACCTTTGCTTCTTCATTTTATATAACGCTACATCCATAACTGCGCGCATTTCCTTTCAGTATTCTATTTACTTAGGTTGCCGTAGCGGCGTCACCTTTATTATTATTATTATATTGTTGTTTTCGTCGTCGACGGCACAAATACCGATGTTATGTACAGACATGAGGCCCACGCGCGGAAGAACATCTGCATCAAAAATGTATTTTCTTCGTATGCGATAGATTCCCCGTAACAAGCCGGGCGTCTCTCAGATTATAAAGATTATGCTGAAGACCCTACGTTTAAACAACAAAAAACCACTGTTGTCATGAAGATGGTCACAGAGATCTACTTTTTACCGCCTTTAATAATAATTACAAATGTTGCGCCTTTCATGCCTATTTTTTAGTTACAGACAGATCTGTTACGATTCTTGTTGTTGCTCACTGCAAGAGAGTCGAATCTTTATAAGTTCTCCATAGGTCGTCATGCTGTAAACGTTTTGCCAGGATGATGCGAGACGGTGTAAGTTTTAGGTAATTATGCAGTTCCACTAAGCTGTGGGGTCTCCTTTTTAGCGAGGCCAGCCATCAGCCTCTTGAGTTCACCGACCGCTCGTCCGGGGTTGAGACCCTAAAGTAAATGAGTATATTAATTCAATATTCTTTGTGTATATTAATTCAATATTAAATGCGTATTTAGTACTATTGTCTAACTTACATTAACCCATAAAACCTGATTGTTGCAAGCAAAAAAAAATCAGCAGCCATAGAAGCTAAAAATAATTGTACGGGAACAGTTGAAAAATAGCTTTTGGCTGTTGTCTATGTCATATTAATCAACAACGTGATGTAAAACGTCAGTTACCCAGATGGTAGTTTTTATTACCCTTTTGGTTTAATTAGTACTCTCTTCCTACCTTTGCATTATTTTTACTGCACTGGAGAGTACCAGGAATCCGAAATATGTTTCGGACAATTTTCATAAAACACATAGTTTATATTCAAAAGCAGATTCAACGACAATAGCATAATCATTGCAATTATGAGCCCAATAGGTTAAGCGTTAGGGTAAGATATTACCAGCAGTTCCATTGAAAGCTATAAAGAAGACTTAACGGAAGCCCCATCTCGACAGCTATTGAACCTTACTACAAAATCTTGATTATTCTGTTACTAATAAGTCTGTTTGAATATTTCGACTCAGCCTTTGTTTGCAATTCTTTTAAACGAGGAATGCGATACTAGCTCGTATCAGACTATGCCGATCTTCAACATGCTGAAAAACAATGGACAGAAAGAGGACTCCGAAATGCCTATATTCGAAAATCTTAAATATACCATGAATCCTTAATTATTATTAGTTAAATAAACTGCTGTGCTTGCTAATGTCCTTATTATAGCGCACTTGAGAATAAATATCACTATTTTGTTAAGGTTGCGTCATCCATTCGTATGGTGAACAGCCTTTTGCAACTTTACTGCGCCATTGTCGTTATGTGTAACTCAATCTTCGTTTAATTAATCAATAGCTTGCATGGCAACGTGACGCCTTTTCATACACAGCTATCGTACTAAATTTCTTAAATCGAAAAGGTACTAAAATGCCTTAAAAACAATGGCAGCGATGGTGGAAAGAGATTTAATCGAGACATCAGCGACGCTTCCGAATACTCAAAGTTGAATCTGACTAGGCGTGATGCAACCTCCTTCTTGCGGAAGAACTCTCTCAGCTCAAAAGCGAATTGTTAAACTTCCGACAACCCTATACAGTAAGCTCTTGAAATACAATCAATGAAATGGCAGACACAGACTGCGATTTGTCTCATAAAACTGAACCGCGAAAAGCAATATTTAGACAGTTGCATGACAATGCAGTTCTGTATTCTTTCCCAAAAAGGAGCCTAAACTTTGCTCTATCCAATTATAACTCCTCTTCGGTTCCGGGAAAGTTCCTTCATGTTCAAAAAAACCGCCCATTGTTTTAACGATAAAGCAGGGTTGTATAAAGCCGAAAAAAATATTTTAATAAGAAAGTCCCTTAGATCCCTCAGAGAGTTGCAACCTTCAAAATGAGGAAAATAATTATCTTCTGATTGATCTAAGTCAATGAATATCCGTATAAGCATGTACAAACTGCGTTAACTTACTTTGGGGCAAGTCTGAGTGCAATTCATGATGGTGTGACAACGGTAGACGCTAAATGGATCTTGCAGCCGCTTCAGGCGCTCAGCTGACTTCTCATCTCTTGAGTCGATAACCCACCTGCGGTAACCAATGAAAAACTGACATTGAAACGTAGCAACAACAACGGTTGCTTAGACGACAATGAGTTCATGGTCTAAGTTGTCCACATATTCTACTGCCAAGTCTATCGAACGATATATCGTCGTTCATCGTTTCACCCTCTGGTAAGCGGAATGACTTCGCTTTCTGTTTATTTAAGCTATTTCACCTGTATGCCTGCATAAGAACGGCGGGTCCAAGATACTTGTCTGGATTCCACCAGTACGAAGGACATGAAGTAGAGCAACACGCACACAAAATGCACTCGTAAAGCCCATCCAGCTTCGCCCGGTCCTGCAGACGAAAAATAACACCCATTATATTAACGTCTTCATTAATGAAAGGCAAATTCCTTATTTCTATTAGAAAGTATTAAACATACTCATAAAAGCATCCATAAATGTGTATGTGTATATATATATATATGTATATATATATATATATATATATATATATGTATATATATATTTTTTTTAAGTAATCTGTATATTTTTGAAAATGTGAAAAGTTTACTCCAAGTATGTTTATTAATTTCTATAAAAAAAAAAAAAAAAAAAAACACTTCTCAATAGTAATTGAGCATTTAGCAAGACTTTTCTTATCTTTTATCGTCAAATTTGCTTTAGTAGAATTCTCGTTGAAACTGTGAAACTTCTAAGTCATTCATATCATCCATTCGTAAAACATTTCTTTTGTAATCCTACGTCCTACGTATACAAACCTTAATACTTTGAAGATTTTGCTTCTCCCCATAATTTGTTTGGGCGCTCTTCTGCAGCCAAGGTTCTATCGAGCGGTATTGTTGGTAAAATAGAGACATATCGGGCACCAAATCCTTCACCACGTACATGTGTGGCAGCGGGTAGATCTGAAATAGGCATTTTGTTATAATGTTAAGGAAAGTTATAGCTGTAATGTCCAAAACGGTAATTTTTAATTTAATAATAAATAATATATATATATAATTACTCTCTAACTCCTATATACTTATGAGCGAAAACCGGGCAGGTTTATTCCAGGAGATATGAATTCAGGATAAAAACATTTTCCAATCTCGAAAATCACTGTTCATTGCTTGAGTTTTTGTTCCTCAAAAGCCACAACGCTGCGGAAATTTATCGAAGGTCGCTGGAGACATTAAACGAGAAGTTCTTAAGTAAAAGTGCAATATGTGGGTGGTGAAAACGTTTCAAAAACGGAGGTCGGAGTGTTCAGAGCCAATGTGGCGGTAACCAGATATCGGAAATCGAAGGACAAGAATCTACCGCCGAAATCAAAAAGGTGTTTCACGAAAGCAGAGCTTGAAACCTAAAGGACGAAATGTGTCATTTCATATGTGACGTGTAGCAGAATTATAATTCACATACTGAAAATGCGGAAACCGTGTAAAAAATGGATCCGACGTGAATTCACTATAGCCCAGTTAGAGACATTTGTTGCGTATTCAACGCACAATTTGTGTAACTTTAATCAACAAACCAGCCTGAAGCATACGGATAGCAAAGCCATCGTACAATACCTTCAGGTAGTCGAAGAGGGACCAGGCTAGAAAGTGACGCCGCCCTTAGGAAAAGTCAAGTTTGGTCGCAGTATCTGCTAAATTCGGATATAAGGTGATGGTAATACTTGCAACAGGCCTCAGAGACATCTACTTTGAGAGACTCGGCGAAAATGAAACAACGAATGTAGCCTCTTATTTTTAGTTCTTTAAGTAATTCATGGCATGTTGCCACGGCAATCGAAAGCATGTAGTCTGATCTGACCCATCACCATGCCTTAGTGATTTCCTGGACTGAAAAAAGGAATATCCCATACTAGCTCCATTCTGATTATTCTTTGTGATTTGTGAGCACAGAAATTAATCAGTGCTCTTCATATCCTAAAAAGGGCAATTGGTAAGAAATCAAACCCCACTAACGATTTTTCCGGGAATAGATAGAAAAATTACATATGGAAACGCGAACAGTAAATATGTGATCGCCTAGAAATTGCTAGAGCACTAGGATAATTGCATAAAAAAATAAGGCAGAGAACCACCAACTAACAAAAAAATTATTATTCTAATCCAACTATGTCAAAAAAAAGCTATTCAGTTTCGAAGCTCGTCGGATTCGGTTTTAAGTATTTGAGATTATATATATATCAATTCATGTCGACGTATTTCGAATGTTCACAAAAAGATAAATGCCCTAAGTTATATGGCGTAGTAGTCGATATTCAATATTAAAAACATCATATTTCAAGCTTTTTAAAAACTATATATATATGTAGCCTTAAAGGTAATTACCTGGAATATTACAGTACGCACTCAGTATCTTGAATACATATAACTTCGTTAATTACTGTATTACTCTTAAATATTAGGGCGGCTTGAGTGAAGAGCAATCAATATTGGTAAAATTTTCGGTCTATTCAAAAGAAGGAAGACTTAACAGAAAAAAAAATTAATTTAAATACCCTTAGTAAAGTTCAATAATATGCCTTTTTTTTTAAATTCGAATATGTTATTGACTATCTCCAAATAATGGCTATCTGAAATAATTTGAAGTGAAATTTTTGCACATCTCAAGAATACAGCCGAACTGTAAGTAGATTCCCCGAAGCCCACATTCGGAACTGAGCATTGTTTTAAAACGGGTCGCTTCAAAACTACTTCAAAGGTCTGTAACAGCAGGCAAATGCGTTATCATTGTATTGTCACGGGAATACAAGATCTAACTGCACAACTGAAACTACACAAATGTACAATTGTATTGAGCATACATTCTGTTTTATTTTAGTTACCTTTAAGTCTTTAGAATCGCGTTCAATTTTACAGATGCATGCAAGGGTATTTTTACCGCCGATGTTCATCGCGCATGAGCCGCAAATCCCTAAACCGTTCGAGATCAGAAAATAAAGGTTAGTTCGTTCATTTTTGAACAAGTGCATTTGAACTTTAACTAAGTACGTTATAACTAATATACTGAGTAGAACATCAGTACTTTTAATTTACTACGTCAAAAATCACAGATATTAACAAACCTTGGCAAAACAACTATTATTAGAGATTAGCATTTCTTTTTAGTATCCACTTTTTGCTTGCAGCTTTTTAAAGTTATTCATCATTATATTATAAATTAATCATAATATCTCAATGTTCTTGCTGTAAGCTGACAGATAGTGCTATTAGATAAAATTTCGTGAAAATTACAGTTACTTAGTCTCACACTAACCTTCCCTACAGCTTCTTCGGAACGTGAGAGTCGGATCCATCTCGTTTTTAATTTTAATTAACGCATCTAACACCATCGGACCACACTGGTTCAGGTCAACCTAAAGTCAAGGTGTGATAAAAATAAAAAAAGAACAAAGCGAAGGGGTGCACGAATTAGATTTGGTTAATTAAAAAACCATTAAATCTTATTTAACTGGAAATTACTGCATTCGTCTTTATTCTAAATAAATTTTTTACTGCACAAGAAAAACTTTCCTCAAATCTGTTCTGCGCAATTTCCAGTGTCTTGAATAATACATTCAAAGGGCTTGTAGTGATAAATTGCATTAGTAAAACTTTGGTCCCAGACCACATTGCAAAATGACAGTGTAAAATCATATCACAGATACTTAACACTGTATAAACAAATAGTTTCCAAAACTGAGACACTTATTTCAGAACTAATAAAACGTTAAAGGCAAACTATTTGGTTTAGTGTACTGTATGGCTAACGATTACCTCATAGGTCTGCATACGTGGCTTGGAATTCTTCTCCTCGGGGTTATAACGATAAATAGTGAATCGCTTTTTATGAACGGGTTTGTCGAAGGTTTGAGAACCGGCAACGGGTGCTGCCATGTGAACGACAGAGTTCGTCTGCAATATCCCGTTAAACAATGCATCGTCTACTAGTTAACTAATATATCATAATAATTATAAGATACATAGGTTTGTTGAATGAAGACGATTGTGTAAAAGTAGCTTAGCTTAGAATATTTTTGAAAATGTTTTTGAATTTTTTTTTCTGAATTTTCAATTGTATTACCAATATTTATAACCGCATTCATAATTAATAATACTTTGTTCATTACCCCCTCTTGAATGTATTTGTCTAAAGCATTTCAGGACGTATGATTCTACCTCTCTCGTCATCATTGTGGTATGCCTCTCTTCAAATTATCTTTCTCTCCTATTACAAAGATAACCCTGTGTTTAGTGAAAACTAGACACGCATGTCTTAACATATTTTTTTGTAGATTTAGCAAAAAATCTCACGATATAACGAACAGTCATAACAGAATAAAAAGACGATGGAGTAATATTTATCAGTGTTTTCAACGTGTTACTAAAATACAAAATATTTACTTCTCAAATAACGAGTTTAATGGGCGACAACTTTACTTAAGTTTTTCTTTTTACCTTCAGACTTATCTACAGGTGCTGTTATTTGGTGACTATTTTTTAAGTTAAACGTTAATGGGCAACTGTTTGACACAATACGTAATGTATTCAACGTAAATTTAAATGAAGCACAAGTCTCAGTGGTCGTACTGGTAAGTAGTCACTTTATTCTCTTCCTGTATTTTGTTGGTGTCTGAGAAAGCATTTTCTCAGATAGTAACCGATGTAAAGTACTTACTGCAATAGCCCTCAGATGCAACTGTTGTAGCAAGCGGCTTCCGCACTGCAAAAGTGTTCCTGTCATTTTTAGTGCTTTCGTGGTTAACTCAGCTACACTGCTCAATTAAAATTAGTAATTATCCGAATGATTAAAAGTATATTACTCAGTGACTACAGAAGGCCACTTCCATTCGGCCCAGCTGACCACACAGCAGAACTCCACTGACCCCAACGAACCAAAGTCAATATAGCGTCTGCTAATGAATGAAAATATTAACATTGCACTACAAAAAGCCGCGCATAATTCGAGACACGGCTAACTAATAATGATTTAAAATTTACTTAAAGAATGATCTTGTCAGAGATCTGAGAAATTCACGGCTAAGACTGAAGCAACGTATCGATTTATTCTAGCTTGCATGTAGATTGATAATCGTATACGTAATTTAAACTCCCTCAAGCACTGCAAATGGATATCCCGCGCAATTATAGGAACATTAGTTGTAGGGTTACTCCGATGAATGGAGCTACTTGCATTTAAATTTATGCTCTATATATCTTCGACGCTGTTTTCTTCAGCTGCCTGTCTGTGAATGATAAGATGCTTTAGTGCCATTTAACATTTCTTTCAACCCAAGGTTCACACAAATGCCCACACCTCTGGATTTATTGAACTTAAAGTCTACACTTCATGAAATCAGCGATCAAAAGGTCACCGCAGCAACGTTCGAATGTATATGCTATTTATTTGCGGATGTTTCATAATACAATTTGACTAACTTCTAATGACTCCATACAACCTACTCGTCTACCGTTAAATTAGTTTATTTGAACTAGCTCGCCCCTACTGGCGTCACGCAAGGTAGAGATAATACTCTGTTTTAAAAACAGAACCAAATGCAAAACATGGTACGATTGCATTATTTCATTTGTTTGGTCTAATCACTAATCAAGTATAGATATATTCTATGCCGATCCTCTCTAACATTGGTTTGTCTACTTATTTTTCAGCTTTTTGGACAGGAAAGGTCAGGGTGTCAGGGTGCATGGGCCACTCCGGCTTTTTTTTGCAAGATAACAGCGATTAAAAGCTTAATGCTGAAATATCGAACTGTCAGGAAGTGTTTGGGTTACTGAACTTTTTTCTTCGACCAAATTTCAAAAGCTGGAGCCATATGGGACAGCTAAGCAGTTTTTTGCATTTTATCGAACACTTGTGGAACGATAAAGATACAAAAGAATCAGGTGCTTAGTTTAGCTCGTATTTTTAGAGGCAAGCTAAAAGAAAGGTACAGTTTGTTAAAGTTGTTGAGTTATATTATTATTATTATAACGTAGTAGATATATGGGTCTGGCTGAGATAGCGTTGTGTGTGTCACCGTGTTTCGAGCATATATATTAGACTGATGCTAATTTTTTGCATCGGAACTAAAAGGACTAAATTACAACTCAGTTTCGTTAGAAAACCTACATATGTATGTATGTATGTAAAGTTCATCAAGACTACCGTATCTTAATTACTCGTTGTACTATACATCATCATCATAACAGCGCGTCAAATGTGACTGCGCTCGGAAGACATTTTGACGATCTTATTGACAAAACAATATTTTCTGCACTGCAGCACACGGCGGATAATCGTGGTTATAGATCAGAATCTAGATTGAATAATTACTCATACTAAAATTATGCCGCAACAGAATTTTATATGGGACTATGGCAGAATAGTTACAATCGCCGTTCTTCCTGGAAAGAAAATAATTTACTTTTCAGCTTAGTTGAGTGACTGACTTCTTTGTACGAAATCATTAATGGTCCACGTAGCTTCTCCTCTGACCCACATAATTTCACCTTGTGGGGCTAACGACGTATGTGCCTTTAATTAGCTCTCTAAAATATTATTATGAATTATTTGTACTAAAGCCATGCAGGCCACATTATAGGACCATCTTTCACAAATATATTGGCATATTGTACTTTTTTCTCGCGTCACGGATCACAACGCGTTAGGTAAGGCAGGTGCAATAAAAAAAAAGATCGAAAAGTTGGTAAGAAAAAGAGTATAACAAAACGGAACTATGATAATAAGCAGCTGGCAGAAATCAATGGGTAGTTTTAGAAGGTACCTATGATAACATTTATTTATTATAGCCGCCAAACGAGTGTATATGACCTTTTTGCCAAACATTGACGTGTGTTGTTTTCTACACTGGTAGTAATCCTAGAACCTTTTCCTGGTTGCTATCAGTCTATACGTTTGTTCCAAATTACACTTGTAGTGCTACACCATATTTGCGTCGGTTTAAGTTTAAGCAAGTGCATAGTTCCCGTTGCTTCGGCTCATTCACCCAAAGCATCCGGCGTTATCTAGTGCCAAACTTAAGGTTGGTGCCGAGGACTACATTTAGCCGGCATCTGGTTACTACTTCCAGCAGAATGTGAGTGCACATTTCTCACACTAGAATAGCTTAAAATAATTAAGAAAAAATATTCTTAATATCATATCTTAATATAATTTTTATCGACCCTTTAGGCAAATATATATAGATAATACATAAGGTAGGCATGATGTTGTTGATGCTTATCGTTCACCGTGGTTTTATTTTTCGGACGGTTTGTTGATGGTAGAATTTTCTGTGTATGTGCCTGTATTTATATTTTTTATTGATATAACAGCGCAGATATTAAATCATTGCATACGTTAAAAAGTTATGTGATGAAGTAGCACAATTTGAGGGTGCTGATAATCCATCAATCAGCTGAGCGAGCTTCTGTTCTATACTATGCTCGTTCTAATATGTTAACGGTGCTTATTATCAGTGTGAGATGTCTGCAAGCACAGACGAAGAACACGTTATAGCTGCTACAAACTAGATAGGCTATGAGTCAGGGGAACGCAACGCGGATACCTTAAGTGTTAATGATGTGTCGGCAATACGACGATTCGCAATACCCTTGCATAGCTCTAGATTTTTATCGAAATAATCTCAAATTCCGAATGGAGCGTATTGTATAATAGGGTTTAAATACAAATGTAAGAAAAGGGCTATGTACTTATTATACGTACACATTATTTTTCCTAATATTCTGGAAACTAATATGATAAATTCTGCTGTGTGTTACAAAATTAATCCCATACATAATGCCAAGCGAACAAATCGAATAAGGAAATAAGTACTGCCTCATATAACTACTGTTCGCTATTATAACGGACAATAACTGGAGTAGTCGTTGTTCTAATTTGCGAAGATTTAAATGCAACGCATTGGTGTAAGACTCTCTGCTTTCTATGAAATATGAGAATGTTTGAAACTAGAATATGACAATAGTCCATTGTAAGCACAGACGATTAGCATGTACCTCTATGTGTGTTCTGGATTTAAAAATTTTTTACACCCAGATGGGCTTAGCCAATATAAAGAAATAAATGTATATTAATTCAACCGTAACCCATAATAGTCGCCCATAGTCTAAATGTTTGAAGACTTAACGTCCGATACTGCTTGACTTAGTACTCACGGCTGGCTCCGGTTAGTACATAGTAGAATATGTCTTGACCAGGTGTCGAACTTGGACTACCTTGTGTTCTAAGGTTCCTTAGGCAAACACATTACCATTGCACTATCATGAGAATTGATGCTGTGCAAGCGTCGTTTTTGCCGTAGGGTCAGCTCTGAACTCTAGTAGGCTGATTTTAAGAACCAGCATTATTTATATAGATTTTATAGATTTACGTAAGTGGTCAAAAACTATTGAAATGACATTTTACATATAAATTTTAGGTTGCTATAAACACCTTATCGATAGCTGGTCAGATGGTTCACTCATTTGTGTGAATGACCGCATGGTATTACTATTATAGTTGCCACCATAGTTATTGATCGTGAACTTTTTGTGGTGTTTAGCAATGGCTGTTAGAGAAAGAGATTTAGGCAGGGCACTAGGATTACGTAAAACTCGATAAAGCGATTGCTTAGAATTCGCGTAGAGCTGATCTTCGTAGTTGTAATTAAATTATTTTTGAAGAATGGCACAAGAGGCCATTTATGTTCTGCGGAGAAGTGGGCTATCTTATTCTGAAATTCGTTCCTATATATGGTAGATTGATTGTATAAGTCATGCGTATTGGTGGAGCCTGTAAATATGTCAATGAAACGTTACCTAGTCTCATTAAGGTATTTACACGCTCGGAGAGTGCTTCTGGGCGTACTTGCAGTTAATTTCGTTTCAAGCTGTGCCACTACGGTGGTATGGCATTTATTAAGCTGATGTTGTATGTATTGTATGTGGGTAAATACCCATAGACGGCCTTTAGTATTCGATACTCAACAGATCATTACTAATTATTGCACCAGCTCGCGTAGAAGTATTATAAGTATTTGTTCTTGATTGCCGCAAAAGCTAGTGAGAATCACTGATGACCCGAGGAATTAAGAGACTAATAGATGTCTAAAAACACGAAAGTATTTTTCAGTAATTGCGCTGTAGACAAGACCTAAACTCTTCACCAGCCAGAGTATTTTAAGTATTCCGCAGTTAGGGCGATGTGATCGTACCCGTATGCCATTTTACGCTTTCCCCATGTCATTAGCACATCACTAGTACAATATATGTTGAATGATTTTCTAAATGGGGTTATTGGATTAATTACTAGCTACAAGAACCGGTGACGCATTGCTGGAGGAGGATTCCGTAGTTATTTAGTGTTTCTTTTGTGCGATATAGCTGTCATTAAAAGATAGTCTTCTTTTTTTTACTATCGACACCGCAAATCGGAAGACCTCTAATCAAGTCGCTCAAGTTCTTGCCACAATCTTGCATGATGCGTGGAGAAAATATAATTAGACGTTTTTTATTGTCACAAGACAATCTGTATATAATACTACGATTTCAACATTAAGAACAGACGGGATGATCGAAAAGTTCTAGTGCGGCTGGTCTTCTATCTGAACGAATTAAAGCAAACTGAATATAGATTAAGATGTCTACTTGAGCATGAATACTATATGCCAACAATGAACTGGTAGCTTTAGCCAGCAATTTCCATAATGTTTTTTTAGCTACTAGATGCTACCACCATTTAATTATTAGCTAGTATCTCTATCTAATACTCGAAATCTGCTTCCTTTCATACCTCTTTCAGTTGCTATAAAGGGATACTTCAAATTAAATTATGTGGCGAATATTATTGATGGTCAATAGTCTCGATCCATAGAATTGTCCCAAATTATTTCTTTATTAAACACAAGAAACGTAGCTTTGAAATTGCAAAGGTCGTTGACGAGTCTTTGACGAGATTTGGGTAAACAAAATTTGGCTTAATATAGGTTTTGCAGATATATAATAATAATGCTAAATTGTCCAATTCAGTGTTCAAAGCTAGAGTCAACATAGTAAATAAATAAGTTAATAATAAAGAATTGTTAGATTACACAATCTTCACTATCAAAAACGGGTTAGCGCTCTTCTTTCCATCTTATTGTTTCTGTCATCTTTGCCATAACATCCTGTATATCAGTGCGCTGTGTGCTTTGTCAAACTACGTCATATTTCATTATATTTACAAAAGATGGACGTAAAGCGTCCATCTTTCATCCAGAGAGATGACGTTTGAGGTAATTGTAAAGCGTCCTAATCGACGACCATCTTTTATCCATCTTGTACAGTAAACACGAGCGAGTAAGCGAAAGCTCCGCGATAATTTTGAGTGCTTGAATTGAAGCTACTATTTTTACCTGTCCGTCAGCAGCATTTCACTTGCCATTCAAGATGGCTTCTGCTCGAAATCAACAGGAAGAGCTTCGCCGTTTAATGCGCGAGAAGATGGCTGGTCGATCTTCAGCTGCAATACCTTCGACGTCTGCTCTGCAGCAATCCAGTCCGAATGGAAACCATGATTCAACTAAAAATAACCCGTTTGTGAAAGTGACATCTTCTGGAAGAGTCGTTTGCACAATTTGTCCAGGTGTCCATATAAAATCGTGGAAAACGCATCAGCTAAGTGCAGAGCATAAAAGACATATTAGAGCTCAAAGAGCAGGTCTGACTGCAGCTGCATCTCTGCCACCGAAACCGGTATATCGGCCTACAGAAATAAAACCTGTACTGTTGAAAGAACCACCGCGTTCAATTTTGAAAAATCCTCTTGTAAAAGTGGAATCGTTGCAAGAACAAGAGCTACTTGAATACGAGGCTGACGAGCCTCATGAAGAGGTTATGGTAGTGTCTTATTCCCATGGGTCAATTCGTCAGTCCGCTCTAAATGGTACTTCAGTCTCAAATACGGCAAGGGGACTTGGAAACTCAGCTTTGAAGAGGCGCGCTGTAAGTGATAGTGCCGAGAAAAGCAAGGTCGACAAACCAGACGAAGCTGTGATGCAGGACAAGAGCGCCGGGGGAGCTGTCTCGTCGCTTCCAGAGGGATTTTTTGATGACCCTCGACTGGATGCGAAGGCAAGAAATCAGGAATACAGGGACCCACAAGATATTGAGTGGGATCGATACCAAAAAGCGCTCCGGGAAGAGGAAAATAAAAGCGAACAGGTATGTAGTGTTCTGCTACGCATTAGCTTTGTCCTATATTATATAATCGTGGCATGTGGTCTACGCATAAGTGGTCTTATTGGTGACTTATCTAAACGTCCACGAAAATTTAAAGTGCAGCATGATATATTATATTAGTATTTCAATATTATATTAGTATTATTCTAAATTATGACTTACCTGACGTGACGACGCACAGCTCATTAGTTCGATCTGCATGGAAGTCGTCACAACAATATAATTTCTTCTATCTATATAATTGTTTGTTTGTACTACAGTTATCAATATAACATGGCTTATTTCATATAGACTTATAGCCCACTCAGAAATTTATAGCCATTTTCAATATTGCTTTAGCAAAAAGCTCGAGTGTTTGACAAAAGCGGGAAGTCTGATTACGATCCAAATATCAGACCGTGCAACCGTCCCACATACAACTCGTATTATGCGATGTCTGCTTAGAGTAACCTTCTTCACAATTATATAGCCGCAGCGCACAGGTGTTTTTTTACGATTTACAAAGCTTTACTCTACCTTACATTACTAACCGAAATATCTCCCGTGAACATAAGTGGAGCCAAAATTCGATTTAATGTGCTATCACAGACACTTTGTCTCAACTGATACTATCCTAATAAAACTATAATCGGGCCTTTAGTTTCAGTTTTATAGTAAATTACGTACGTGAACATTCTGATAACAACGCGTTGTTCGTATATATATTGGCCAGAAGAAGGGTTCAAGCCTCCTAAATTCACCTTTAATATTTAAATAACGGCCTATTTAAGGCCCTTAACACGTTAAAAAAATGACTAGAGTGCGTTAAGCTGTATAGCCAACTCATGCGTTGACTTGGTTTTCTTAGTCTAAACAGTTTTTATCTATCATTGACAAAACTATTGTCTATTTGGAGGCATTCAGTAGATGTTCGACGTAATTTTTATTGGCAAAACTCAATCCTAATTTATAAATCAAGTGAACTACCGCCCAGTTTGCTGTCTTTTCATTTTCGCATAGAATTCGCACAGCGCCACATACATTCCGTTGAGGCGTAGTACCGGGTTGATCCGTAACTGCGCTCACAATGAGGAGAAAATCTAGAAACTAAGCAGGAAATGTGACTCCTTTGATGTCGAAACCCAGCTCTGAGATGTCGGGGGTTCTTTTTTTTCGTTACTAAGACTTGGCTATTTATCTAGTAGATTTTTCAGCCTGTTTTTCTTCAAAACGATACTTCGTTGTTCTACTTCATTTAATGATTAATTTTACCGCACTTAGATGCAGTCTTCAAATAGACCTGTCATAATTAGGTTAGTCAACGGCTGCAACAGTCTGTTGTAGGCAGATGTCTTCCACACAACACAGACTAATGCAATGAAAAGCAGGATCTGATATAGGATTTTAAACATATGGGCTCTTGCTCAAGCAATGTTTTTAGTGGCTATATCGAATTAAAAAAATACATAACCATAGTGGAGTGCACTATTTGCTTGCTACGTATAGTCATAATGCTGACACTCAAAGTAGTTTTACAGCATTAGACGGTCCTCTAGGAAGTAATAGGTTGTCTGCTTGAATTATTAATAGGCTTAAACAAGCAGTAGGTATTCTTACTGTACATCTACATTGCTTATGGTATTCTTTGTTGTATTACGTAAAAAGTTATCGTAAACGTAAGAATGTTGTATATCTTAGTTCTGACATAATTCAAGAAATAAATGGAAATGTACCATTGTTCATTTGTTTTGGTGTTATTGCATGTCTTATTAACTGCCAGTTTTTTTTTTTTAGATATCGATTTGATCTGATTTTTAGTATGTTTATATTATTTGAAAGTAATTTTGCATGAAGCTGGGTCTGCACTGGCTTACCAAGGGTTGCTTTGAAGCAGATTATTTGGGTGACAACATTTGGACTTCGTCTGAATTCGAAAAATGTTTAAAGTATTTTAGCTCGATGATTTGACCTGTTCAGCACACTAGTTCTAAACGATCTGTGTCATTTGGGAAACATTTCAGGTTGTTGAGATGGACGATGAAAGAGATACGCGTGAACGCAACATCTATGAAGCAGACGAACATATTCGCAATTGGGAAACTGTACGAGAGTTAGAAATCCGACGAGAGGAACAACATACAAAGCCCTTAGAGTTTAATGAGCAGACGACAACAGTCAATCCTGACAATACCAACGCCACAGAAGCGGAGGACGATGAATTCGACAACGAAGAACTGAATGAATTAATGAGTTGGAGGCAAAAATCAATCAAGAAATAGCGTTAAACAGGTTCTTTCACAAGTAGCTAATTAGTGAGTCGTGACCATCTTTGCAGAAATCAGGATATTTACTTCTTATACACATACATGTATGTATGTATGTATGTATTATCTATGCTTGTATGCGCACACGGCAGCTTCCATCGTCTATTAACCCTTGAATTAAGTCAAATCGTGAGAACATCTTTGTACAGACGAATCAAGGACAAATCTTCATGTGCTACCTTAAGATTATTGACGCTCTGTTTCGGAAGCAACTACAGAGTTTTTAATGATGTTGACCGTAAGATAGGCAACGTCAGTCTTTCTCAAATTGGTACGGGCAATAATAAAATGCGACGGCTCAATATAGATTTATTTTTGCGGCCCATGCAGGAAGAATGTCGCTGTATATTTTCCTGGGCAGAAATATCGGCAAGAGATCCCATCCTAAGTTTATGTAAATATGGAATAAAATATGTAGGCAGTCATGTTAGCAATCATTTGAAAACTTTAAGTGTCTTTCTTCCACCGGGTGTTCCATTGTTGCTTCGGTTTAACACAACACGTGTTGTATTGTTTTTCGGCAAATTTCTTTGGGAATTAACAATTAGAGCTATACATAAAATAGGATAGGGTCAAGAAATAGAACGTAGCGTTGACATGAGGTCTTAGCAAGTTATCTATGATTGCCTTGGTCTCTAGTAAAGCCTACTTTATGCATTTTTACTATGTGAATGTTTCTATTTGTCAGCTTCATCCTGGAAACTGATACATGCTAATTGATACTAGTGGTCATTTTTTGGTATCGTGAAGCCAGTTAGAAAGTTCGCTGTGTGGATAGTCTTCTGATAGCAATTTGCCTATTGCAGTCCCTGCATTGGCCAGTCCTGTCATATGCTGCTGAAAGGCAAAAAATAAGCGAATTAACCTGCGAGCAACGATGAACTCATGATACAAAACCCGATCTTTATTGCCTATATCTAAATTCCTTATGACATACTGCCATTGGCAGTAAAGCACTTTATTAACGTGGTAAGGATATTGTTGCAGACTTACATGCTTTTATGCTTGCCATGATGTAATATAGTACTATAAGCGTAAGTAAAGACGCATTTTCGACTACATTTATAATTAACCAGACATTAAGTAAGTCCACTTGGCTCCGCATATTATGCAATAGATAAGTGAAAAGCAATTTGACTTGAGTAATACCCTGCCAAAAATGGTTCGTGAATTTAGCTGTGTTATCATCACATTGTGATATGTAGATAAATTTTCATTTACATGTTTCATACTTCACAATTAAAGTGTATGAAAGTGTTCAAGTAGTTAGATTATAGGCTAGAAAGAGCTTCACTGCTTTGCCTAAAATTCAGCTACGTTCAGCGCTATTGCCTCTCTGAACAGGCTCTGTGGAAGACAATGACGTAAGTCGTTTGTAGCTTTTGGCTGACTAAAAGCATCGGACAGGCTCTCTTCAGAGCTTGTTAGAAAAGCCAACGTGTACAGTGCAGGATTGTTCTGCGCATTGGGCATTGAAGTTCGTCTTTAACTTAACTCTCTGCAAAGTCTATTAAACAACGAGTGCTGGGAAAGCAGTTTCTGAATAACTAATGTCATCTCTCTATAGCGTTTCAAGTAACACCTTTTCTTTATATATTAGTAGATTAAGCCCCTATATATGTTTACAAATAAACGCTCGATTTCACATTAGATTATATGAGTATTAAATTTGAAAGCCATAGTCAATTTATAAGCCAAAGCCGATGCATGTCTGTACTGCTCTCAAAATAAATTGGCATCCTGTCCTATGATTTTTGGATGTGTAGGAACCAGTATATACAATGTCCGAACCTTCTTAAACACGGCTCAACGTATAAAGTTCGCCTAACAAGAAGGCACTATGGTCAAAGCAACGTGTGTAGGAGAAACCTTTTTTATGGTGAAAGGTGTATAATCCTACTCGTAGCTTCTAATGCAAGCTGGGGGACATTAGCTTTTAGGTAGTTTTCCCAACAACGGTTAGGAGAAACACCTAAATCAAAAAAAAATTGGTTTCTCAAGTTTTTCACTATCAACAAAAAGTTGAATTGAAATAATTTATTGTTTTCATTGTCTGTTATTCATTTCATATCAGAGTGCTTTCTCGTCAGTTAACCAGTTTCTCACTAAAATGGCGGGCTACCATAAAGCTGCCACAAAGACACAAGGCATTTGCTACAGTGTTACGAGGTGTTCAGAGCGCGACAGTGACTGAACACTTCCTGTGTCTGAATAATCAAAAGCAATGGACTCCCTGGGCAGTGTGACCGAATTAGTAGAGCAGAGCAGCGGGATGATGCAATGATGTAAAGGGATAATAATACAATAGTGGGTGATGGAAGAGCTACGTCCTCAGTGCACGTGAGTGCAATGTGGTAACTAGGGTAACTGTAGAATATTGTACAAAAATTGCAATAAAATCAGTTCGGAATTAATTCAGAAACGCACACACACTTCTAAATAAACCTACTCAAATTTTTTTTGAATGACTCATATGAAATTAGAAGTGGGATTATATACGAAATAAAAGTATAAAAACTACAAATGTATGATGTGGCAAACTGTGCCATGAGTGACCAAACATCTGCTAAAAAAAAATAAGATTCATACAGACGAGAACGGAGTACTGCAATGGTAGAATCGTGGACGAGATGCGTTCTCTGCGTTCATCGGCCTAAACCAGACTCAAAACAATGCGACGTTTACGCAACTCCTCTACATGTTACTGTTTTATTATTGATGTATAGACACGATGAAAGCACTGCGAATTCTTGAATCATTACCGTTTAGTCTCGTGAGATACAACTTCATAGTGAATGTTGAAAGTAAGAGAACTCCGCAGGATCTGCCTGGTATGTCGCAGACAAACCCTGTCAAAACTTGGAAAATAAACAAGCAAGAATAAGAACATGAACCACCACATCGGCCACGTAACTGAAGTACCAATCTGCAGTTTCGCTCCAATTATCAAACATTAAAAACACAGAAGTTCGCGTTTGGCTTTTGATTCTACCAATGGTTGAGTTGACCGGCATCCAACACAACTGAGTCACACATCGTCGACAAAGGAAATACAGCTTATAGAGGGCGTCAGCGTCACAAGGCGAAGCGCTGCAGGCAATAAAGTATGTATACAACTGACCAAGACCCAAGAGTCGCCGTTGTCGATACGTACTGCGCCAATGATTCAAATAATTTTTTTCATTCAAGCATTTCCCGACCCGGAGCAGTTCGACCTGTCCATTCCCACAGAGGTCTGCTGCACTACGAAAGTGATACCCATTCATTATCTTCTATTTTAAATCGTGATTGAATTCTTATATGAAAAAAGAGGTCGCAGTGGCTACCACTTTCCATTCCTAAGCTTCTGAAAAGTTTTAAAGAAATGAAACTTGACCATTACATCACAACTAGCAGTAGCATCTGTAATCCAATCAACTTATGGAACAAAGAATTCGAAGAATTGAAAAATGTCTTGGCTGGCACTGGAATTTTTCATAGAAGAAAGAAGCGGTATCTTTTAGCACAAGGGAACACTCCAGACACTAACAATGTCTTTCCATTGAAATTGTCACACGCCGGGTCACCAGGATGAGACATCGGCGTTAATGTACTAAAGTTTGTCTGATGTAATCGTCTATCTCTCAATGACAACTCGACTTTAAAATACTAGAAGAAGGAACAGAGAATGGCTCGGTCTGTCGGACTCTCTGTATCCGGGTGAGCCTATCTATCAGTAGGGGCTTGCCAATATTCGGAGCCGAAATGATGCCGGAGAAAGTAAGGAAATATGTTCAACATAAATGAGTGCTCAGACATTATGCATGGGGAGTGCCTTTTTTTGTAACATGTATGCCGAACTTATCTTCAATATAAGCTTCCTGCGGCTATTCAAAAAGTGTCTGGCAACCCTCAACAGGTGATTACATCTCATGATCGTAAAATTGCCACATAGATCGAGCGACAGTAGGCACTCTGTGCCGATTTTATACATTTTTCTTGCATAGTGACGTAGTTTTGGTAATCGTGAGTAATTGGCCGTTACTTTTGTTTAATCCATACCACAACTAGGAAGAAATACTCGTTACCTTGGTACTCTGGTTCTGAACTGCTGAGTTGTACGTGTGCGTATCAATGAAATGCTTAAATGGTTCAGACTTAGAATGACTTGGATTGAATTTAAGCTGCTGAACACTGAGTTAGAACAATTCACAAGACCAAAAACTGCCGTATAAATTCAGTTGTTATGGATTTTTAAAACTTAAATCAGTAAGTTTTCGCGTTTTGGTGTACGAGACATGTTAACTCTGTTACCGCGTTACTGTTATACGGTTCTTCACGGAAAATCTTTTATCCTGCAAATATTTGACGTGATATTTTATTGGAAATGAGTTCAGATTTATGATTAGGTATTTGAGCGCAACTACGCTTAATTTTTCGTATTTATGTATCTGCACTTCTATTATAAAATTAACGACAGATATAGCTGTAACTAGATGAACTCGTATATTTGTTTCTTGTTTATTTATCTGATTTATTGATATTAGACCCCACCTAGCGTGAACTTACACCGACAACTATCTCGCTGTAAGGACCCCGCCATGTGTAACCCGTTAGCCGTCTATGATTATTTCTTTAGCCTGTTTTAATATCTGCTACCACGGGGCTTAGCCGGCTTTAGATTTAGACTCCGTTAATGTGTTGACGTTTGGTTACAGTACTGCAATGCAGTTACGGGGTTTGTTTGTGTTGGCTAATGAACTTAGTTTGTGGAGTGCACGCGAATAAAGTCGACTGTTGTCTTGTCGACTTGTGGAAAACATAAGCAAATCGAATTGGCCTTCGATTGGCTCTTAATAGATGTTCTTATTGATAAAATTGGTCAGTCCAAAGCTTAGGAAATTAAACATCTCTTTGAGATTGAGATCCACACATGAGACTGAGGTTCAAAAGTTCTTTTATCTCCCTTTCTGTTTAATAAGTGGTTAAAATTTTTTTTTAAGATACATGTAATGATCAACAAGATGTGGGTGTATATGTTTCGTTACTCATTGATGTGTTTTATTTGAAATATTGATTCTCAAAACGTCATTACGGCATAAAGGCTTTTAAGCTTCTCTCTCTTAAAATAAGTAGTATATTAAGCTAAATGAAGATACAATAACTATCTAATGAAAATTTTATATGTCTCGGTTGATATATTTATTCCGTCTTTAAAATGTTACCAAGACTCTTTTTTTCATTAAGAAATAGTTGCCTATATTTGTTTGACTTTTTGAGACGTAGAATAACGGCAAGATCTTTACGAAAATAAATTTTTCATTTGCTGCTTCAACTTTCCAATTGACATTATTGAAATTAATTTTATATCATTCGAAACGCATTCTTACCCTCCATGGTTACATAGATAGACCAATATGACTAGGGAGTTATACCTAAAATATGAATTTTAGGTATATGCATCGTATTTCCATTTAGCTCATTGAAATCTATAGATTGGCGTTAAGGACCCCCCAACATGGAACACTCTGATAAGTGTTTTACTTTCTAAATGGCATTTTTGACCCGAAAACTGAGGCTATAGGAAATATGTTGCATTTCGATTCAGCTCATCGAAAGCTTTTGAGCAATACCTCCCCTAAATAGACTTTTATACATGAAAAATTTAACCCACTGTCACCTAAACGAAAAATCCATAGTTTTTACCCTTTTTCACGCTTAAATATCTATTTTCAGTAGAGGGTGATGTTATTGCTTATTTACTCAGCTCGTCAAAAACTATTGAATGGGATCAAGAGAAACTGGATTGACCAGCGCGAAGAAATTGACATCAACAAAGTGATACTCTGTGTAGAAATAATGTTTTTTTATAATATAGCAAATATTTTAGAAAAAAGAGAATGGTCAACTAAAATATTCGCCATATCAGATGCGGTAACTCTCCAACTGATACTTACCAGAATTTCGTTCAAAGGAGTACTCTACTCGAAATGCATTTTTTAACTCACTATCACATCGGCGAGGCGTAGCTCTCAATAGGTTTTTGATTATTTTGACACTGAAATATCCATTATAAAGATGGGGAAGTGTACTGCAAATTTACTCAGCTCCTTGGGAATTTTTTTTGGGATAAAAAAACTCTGTTACATAGAACTCGATATTGAGTTTTAGCTTTTCGAGGGACATTTTTAACCTGAAATTTGGGTGTAGGGACATCTTGCATTTTGATTCACCTTGGAGAGATCTTTTGATTGCTATCGAGAGCAAACTCTTGCTTATAAAGCCTTTGTGTAAACATGCGACTACCATTTTACTAACGGAAAAAAATGTTTAATAAATATTCTACCAAAGCCCATTTCAGCTTATGCAACTTTTCCGAAAAACCTGCAAAAAGGGAAAAATTGCAAAATGGCAACCAGTTTGCCCAAATTAATATTACACCTTATAGGACAAAAACAATATGTTTTCGGGAAAAGTTCTAACTAATCAGCTCTTGCTCTAACGCGCAGCTTTAGTCTAGCGATCTGCCCAAAATTCGCCAGATCTGACGACCTTAAGGAGTCGATTCGGATCAGCAAAGCAAGCAAACAGACACAAACTTGTAGTAGTATAAAGGTAGACTGTCATCAGTAAAAAATTTATTAAATTATCTTAGAATGTGTTAAATTCAAGAATGATAAAAACGTAATGCTACTCTTGGGAAGTGTTTCTGAATAATCTGCACGCATAAAATTTTCTTCCATCATAATGCTTAAGGCTATAATAGTTCGGTGTGATGCAACATAATATTTATCTGTACTACAAAACCAGATCATGTGACTGCAAATGCTGCACAAAGGAAAAAACCTCATTCACAGCTTTCCCTGAAATTAACTTTATTATTCTCCATTGAGCCACTTCTGGGGCCAGAAGCTAACGTTTATTCTACTTGATCTAGGAAACAGCGAAATTTTCGAAATGTCCGTTCGAAGTAGAACTAATTCCATCCCGCTGATTTGTCCGACTCTGCTCCATATTTTAACCCCTGCTAAATATGCATAAAACACTAACTAAAAGCCCAAATGCATCGAGTCTTCATAACCTTTGAATCTATAACGCAGTCGAGGCAGGCTTGAACGAATTTTGATCCCAAAACCATACGTTGCCCTCATGCCGCAGCCTCGATAACACGCATTCACTTTTGTTTCATCATTCTACTTACAGAAACCTCTAAAAGGCAGCAGTCGATAATATGATATGTGCTAATTTGAAACCTTGAAATCTCCAAGACTTTGTATCACTGTTCTTTCTCATTCATCCATTTTTTATTTCGTAAAAGGAAAAGGAATTAATGCGATATAACCGCATGACGTAGCAAGAATCTGTGGTCATAATTATAACTGGTAGCTTTCTCAGATTGTTTGCTTTCTACTCTTATCTTTCCAATAGTCGAGACCAATGGAGCATGCGTGATCACAGCAGGCGTCCTCCTTACGACCCGCTAATCCGTTGCTGAGTTTCGTAACAAATAGATAAAACTAATATTTTGGGTCCTATTGTCACTGCTAACGCTCTTCAATTCAAGATTGCCGATAACTAAATTTCAGATAATATTTTTCTAATTAAATTCACATGTTCTTCTATGGCTACACGTGGTCTCCGTTGGCAATTGCACATACGGCTCACAACCAAACCTCGTAGGCAAAACATTTACGGTGAATATGGCGACTGAGACGTGAATTGTGAAAGTAATATAATTGACACTTTTGTGTTAATTTATGTTGGTGTACTTACAAAAAAAAAAATAAGCATTCCTGTGCAAGCTAATTTGGTTGGTAACACTGGTGTCTCTCACAAGAGTTGCTAGAGTGAGTACTCGTTGGCTTCCTCATTTAATTAATTTGGTATACGTTTTTTTTGAAATTGTGCCTTCGATGATACTTAAAGCCTTATTTCCCGAATTTAATACAGATAAATTTTCATATGGAGAATTATAAATACACCGTTAAAAAAGATATATGCTAAAGTGCTATTATTTTTTTGTTTTGTGCTTCCAAAAAGACCTTGGGTACGTGTACCTTAATATTACTTAATAGCTTTGATTTCGATTATTATATACGGTGGATAAATGACTTGGTGTTAATATCATATTAACTGAGTTGGCCTCTCAAATAGCTAACTCTTGACATCAATACATTAAAATTTAGATACTGATGACACTAATCCTATTGGCGCTAGAAGCTATCCACAAAAAATGACAACGTTACATATGTATAAAAAAAAAAAAAAGGGTGTCAGCTGTTCAAGGTATCGGAGCACTAAAGTGGGAAATGTTTGCCAGTAAATGCTGCGAAATTGACAGGAAGGTAACGATAGTCTGATATTATCAAATTCTTCGACTCTTTTCTCCCCTTTTCTAGATATGGACTCGGAATGGCTCTCACGATTGACTATTTCTGGCCATGTGACACATCGAACCACACCTTCAACCACGAGAAGAGCTCGTTTTTAGTGCATCACTTTGTCTGTTGAAATAATTTGACCCAGCTTTTGTTTGCCTGTAACAATAAGAATTCTAATAAAAATTAGGTGGTATCTTGTATAGCGATGATAAGGTGGAGCAGATGATGTCACACACCATCTTGATACTCAGCGCATAAGAATAAATTTCCAAGCCATACCACCGTAGTTATTCAGACGACCGACTCACTTCCATCGTTGTTTTTAGTTTCAATGTGAACTGTTTATTTTTTTTAATTTATCGAATTAGATAGTTTTTTTTCAGGAGCGAAGTTAGCCTCACAAACCGCTAAACAATTGCGATCATGTACCTAATCTTAAAATACGTCTACGAGCAAAATGTGCAGCGTTAATTGGAAAATAGTACTTCGATACTAAGTTCAGGCAGTCGTTGGTTCGAGGCAACGTCATTAAACTGTGACGGAGTGACAGTGAAGATAGATTTTCATTGGGTCAATTGTTGATTATTCGTCGAGAGAGGCCGTTTTAAAAGATTACAGCATAAACTGAATAATTTCTCTGAGATTACAGCTTCATTTAGGCCCAAATTCATCTGGGTTTTACGCAGACTGAAGCGATCGGAAACAGCTGGTACATCATCTGTATTGAATACTACATAATTTGGGCGTTCGCATAAAGTAGCACTTTTTTCTAGTGGCATTTATTGCTCGCATGTGAGGAATACGTTTTTCATTCAGCAACGAAACGAGCCTGTTCACGTTTGGCCATATTTCCTAATTTAGGCCATTAATACGACTATAAGCCCCATATTGTATTGATGTGGTGCGTTGCATTTGTTTTCAGTTAGTCCGCTATAAACGATAGAACCATACATAGCATTTTGAGTTAAGAATCTAGACTGATAAATTACGGCGTAGAGCTTCGATTTTTTCGAAGTTTGTGTCTAATTCTATATTATCATTGATCTAGTATTGATCGGTGTATGTAGTACTAAATGAGTTTGTTTACTTGAGGTTATTTTCACTTAATGTTCAATTAATGAGACAGCTTTTATCGATATAAAAGATTATTATCATGACGTTATGTTGGATACAGTAATCTATTATTCTTAAGCCAGACCTGTTTGACATTGACGCACGAAGATCGTCGTTAGATGTACTTCTTCCTAGAGAGAATTCGGTTTGAGGTGGCGGAAGAAAATGCAACATGAACCGTCTCTTCGTTCGATGATCTCGCCGTTGAAGATTAACTAATTGATTAATATTGAAATTCAGAAAATCAGGCTCAGAATTCAAAAACTAGATGAAAGTGTTACGAAATGAAAAGGGAACATCTTGATTTCCGTAAAACTAAAGGAGAAATTCTACGTTGTGGATAGAGATGTTGTCAGATACCAAGAAGAATGTCTGAGACATTGTATGAATTTCAGCTTCTGCATAACCAATATTGTAAGTTACATGTTTCTTTTATTTAAATTATCCGTGAAGGCGATCTACACTGAATGCGTCAGACAGTAAATCTGTAATAAACTACTTCGATTAAGCAGTTATGCAGAGACCGAGTAGACTGAAGCGACTCCTTTGATACTATCCAGAGCAAATAAAATTATACCCTTCGTTCTAATTTTCTATATAATTTCGTTTCTAACAATAGAACTTACTTAGTAGCTCAAAATTCGAAGCACTTTCTTTTTTTTTTCTACAAAATTAATTAAATTATTAGAATTAATATATAATAAAGAAAAATTATTAGAATTAATATATAATAATAATTGACGCTGATTCACTACGAGTGAGCTAAGTGGTGGTGGTGATAAAAGAATACATGATGATATCGTCACATATGTAACAATGTATCAAAATAACGAATTGATCACGGGGTACCATACTTCTGTCTGACGGAATGGCTAATGGCGAAACCGGTCGTAGAACTCGAAACATAGAAATTCTACCATGTTTAACACCGTCCAGCAGCATTTTCTAGCACATTCATAAATAGTTAAATGTTACATAACGTCATGTTACATCATAAACATAAATCATATATATTATTTTATTTATTTTCTATACTAAATTTATACACGCACTTTGATAGAGATGTAAATAAATGATACTGATAGAAGTCGCGTGTACAGAATCAATATTCATTCAAGCATAAAAATGTGTAGCCCATTCTAGAAAAACGCCGTAATTGTCTTCGCCGATTATTAAATCATAAAGCTAACAAATGATCGTTAAATAGTTACGCTATAACACATACGACATGTTATCTTTCCTCTGGACATAATATACATACGTTTATAAAACATCTAGTCCTTACTAGGTGATACGAAGGAGCCACTCTTATTTACCATTTGAGTTATTACGAAACTCACGATGTTTTTTTCACTTCCTGCGTAGATATCGGCAGCCGTACAAAGCTGACACACGAAGCTGTACAAAGTCCACCTGCTCCGAGAAGCCTAACGTCGCCTACACAAAAGAACCAAGTTAGTATAGGACGTTATAGTGGCTCGGCCAACTTTTGTGCATACGACAGCAGGATGGCTCATCCTAAGGTGTCGTTACCTAATAGTGTGAGCTCCTTAAAGGTTCAAACCCGTATACTTGTCATCGGAGCAGGGGTATCCGGGCTTTCAGCGGCCGCTGAACTCAACCGCAAAGGCTACGGGAATGTAAAGGTTAGATGAGTATTGCGTTACTGTTGATTATATATAATCTTTAATTATTTCTTTACGTAAGAATACTTCAACAAAAAAATTGCAGCTTTTGGAAATGGACCATTTGTGTATATACGCGCTCTGGCAGACTCAACGCTGTCTCGCAATTAGCGGTGTCCTGTACAGTCTCTTAGCTAGCTGAGCCAACACTGTTTATACATTGTTATTAGTAATTTTAGCATCTGCTTTAAAATGTTTGAGCAAAATCGCCCATCTTGTTACGCATCGATCCCATTCGTTGATCTTCTATGCAGAATACTCGTATTTCTCCATATCATCCGCGTACCTTGTTGAAATTTTGGGGATTTCTAATCACTGCCCTATCGTCAACCAAGGATGTATGTCGCACAGGTATAGTAAAAGAAAAGTTCATCAATTCTGGTTTGTCAATAGTGTTACGTTTAACAGAATATCATATGATTTTTAGGTTCTTCCTTGTATCAGGCTCTGCATAGGTGCGAGCGACGTCTATTTCAGTAATGTACTTCCGTGTTACTAAGTGATGAACGTGTTGAGCTGCGAGAACCCTAGGTAGCTACTATTATATAGCCAAGCTATTATATATATATATATATATATATATATATATATATATATATATATTCAAAAGGCACAGAAATGGCGTAGCTTGCCTTTTTAAACTACTTCAGCCCCCCAAGACTGTGAGTGGCTATGTATGAAACCTGACTTACAACAGGAAAACCACAGTGCCTTACTATTTATTCGAATAAGTGGCTACATAGGATGAACCATTGATAACTTTATTGATGATTAAATATCAGGTATATGAGGCCAGATCCAGACTGGGAGGTCGGATTCATACATTTACGCCGGATCTAGAGACAAAAAGTTCACTGGAGGGGCGTCCTATAATCGAGTTGGGAGCGCAATGGATTCACGGTCAAGAGGGCAATTCCGTATTCGAAACCTGCTGTGCAGAGAAGGCGAAAATCGGAGGCACACTTGATCTGCTGGATTTAGATGCTCCGATTTTTTTCGAAAACTTTCATTACTGGCACCAGCTTGATAAGGATCAAAATGGTAAGTTGCAACATTGACAGCACTAACACAAACGATGTGTCCTTCGATTGCTGAAGAATCATTGAAGCTAAGCCAATCACTACATATATAGTTTGCTTTTATACGGGACGGAGGAAGTAATAAAAAAGTTCCTTTGTACAACAGTGCAATACTATGCCTAGTTACTTATGTAACAATGCAACATCAACCTGTATTAGATTTCACTATGTTATACTGTGTAATATTTCAATATCTATTCTAAAGTAATAATGATTTCTGTTTGCTTCTATTCGTTAATTCTAATTTTCGTTTGCTGACATGATCACTTATAACCTACCGGTACTGGCGTTATCTCATTGTCAGACTATGGCTCAAATAATAAACATCGTAAGTAGAATTTGGCACTCTACAAATGATGTTGTCCGGTAACAAATAGTAATCAAAAGTTACCAAAACAACTTTGGCCAGGCGTGCCCCATGCGATGAGGTAATGTGTCCTACAGCTGAATGTACTTCTCGTTACGTTTATACATAGTGTATCGAACCTAAGGACGCTTTCCAATGGCCTTGTTCGGTCCGTGAAGCTTGTCCTGTCACTTTGAAAATTTATCAGGCGATTTCTTTTAGCTATAACGTCTTCATTGCGTGCGACATGAACACCTTTTCCGAGTTCAGCTGAAATGAAGCAGTGTTGCAAACCTATCCTTTCGCTCGATATACCCATATTTAAATTGAAAACTAAAAGCAACGGCTTGTCATTTGCATGAATGCACGTTGTAATCTGCCAAAATGACGGGTAGAGTTATGAGATTTCCCCACTATATAGAGCACTTACCCATTAGCAAAAAACGTATTGTAGAAGCGAAACAAAAATGTCGACTAACATTGCAAATAAGCCACTATATTTAACTAGATTTGTCGATGGTTATAGATAAACGTATGCGTTTGATTATATTGTAAAAAAAAAATTCGATTATAACGAGAATAGAATAGATGGTATCGCGGGACTGTCCTAGACCAGGAGCTGTTTACTGAATATTTGACAACACATGTACGCATTGGGAGTGCGTACCAATTGTTCAAGGTGTCGGCCTGATTTTGCAGAGTTCATGGCGAAGCTCGTACAGACGTTCGAAGACTTGCGTGACGAATGCGAATCTCTATCAAATGTGAGTGTCTGCAAAATGTTTCTTCGATCATTTTCAATAACCAAAAATTAGATCAAATAGTACGAAAATCTATATAATCGCGTCCAGTTTTTTTTAACTTACTTTTCTTGTCTAAGATTTAGCGTTTCTCTCTTGCTTCTACGTTACGATAATTAAGCTTCGCGAATAAGTTAGCTATGGTAGATTGCTTGAATACAAATGACCGTACAGATGATCGCAATTTTCGCTACTGACCTCGCTGTTTTGCCAGTATACATTTTTATTTCTCGTAGGGCTTTCCGTTTACCTTAATATAAGTATATATGAACGAACGACTGTTAATCACTCAGCATGCTTAAGGCCTAAATTCAACTGGGGAAAATACAGAGGAAATAAGCAACGTAAGTGACCATGTCCCTAGCGATTATCACTATATAAAAAATAAAGGCTACTTAGGGCCCTTTTTGTTTTTTGGATAAAATATACATTATCCAGTTACTAACACCTACCTACTGCTACCTTAAATGAAGGATTACGCAGGCGGTCGAAGTGAAAAAGAGGTTTCTCGGTCCCTTCTTGCGTTCCTTGAGGCCCGCTTTGGAAATCTTCTGGAACGGGAGACTGACCCTGACAAACGAAAGGTGAACTTATAAATATCACAACTATTTCGGCTATAGGCTTTGTTTATTTACATGCTTGCGGTTTCTTGCGATAAGCAAGTGTTGAAAGATTATAGTTTGGGCTATTGCTACTTGTCAGGTTAGTTCTCTATACGTAAGCTCAAAATATGAACCGGTTGCATAAAAGGGCTTCTAGTTAATTGCGCAAAACCATGCACGATGTAATTAGAGAGGACACCTGATGTTTTACAGACACTGGTATGGTTTTTTAACTGGGCGATCCGGCTGGAAAACGAGATTAATGGACATGAAGCAAACGAGATATCTGCGAATTATTTCGGTAACGCATCTTGTCTAAACAAACTATTCGCTATTACTTTGTCTTTATGTTCCTCGTATATATGTATATATATACGATATATAGATGTATATATACATATACATACATATATATAAACAGATTTTTTTCTCGGTACAGGGCAATTTTACGAATGCAAAGGAAACATTACAACGGAATTAGGCCCACGGGGTTACAAAGCATTCATTGATCTAATGCTAAGATATATACCAGCGGAAACAATTTTTACCGAAACGGAAGTGACACATATTGATTTCTCCGTCCGTCCAATCAAGGTATGAATACTTTATAGGTCAAGATTCCGTAGAATAATTAGTTCGGCTCTATTTTTACATATACATATACTCGTCATCACGGAGAGATGCCTGACAAGTAAAGAGATCGATAATTACGATGCTGATTAAAAACCGTATTTTGTGTCGCACCGCACTTCTTTGTTTTACTTTTAGGTAACATCAACAAAGGGGATCGAGGAGTTCGACTATGTCATATGTAGCCTCCCACTTGGAGTGCTCAAGGTATGCGGGCCAATTTTACTTTCGTATCCTGATATCATACATACAACAATAACAATACATTTAATGGTCATTTGTTGTTTTTAGGCGCTAGCACGTGTACATCTTATTAAAAGGTTGCGAGAAAATTCATAGAACTGCGTGAATTCTCTAAGATACTAAAGGACGTGCGATACCTTTGTAAAGCGTCTGTATTGAGGAATTCCGAATATGACCAAAATATACTTAGTATAATTTTTCGTAAAAAAGGATTTTATCTATGCATTGGCAGGGACATACGAACGGGTGAAAAGATATCTCGCCTCATTGACATAGCAGTTTTTATTAAGATGAACTCTTTAATTATTGGCCAATTTTCAGGAGCGACAGTCACTTTTGTTTACGCCCGAACTTCCCAAATGTAAATCGATGACAATCAGTGCACTTGGGTTTGGAACGTGCAATAAAATCTACCTCGAATTTAGGGAAAAGGACGTGTTTTGGACGGCCGGCGATGTTTTTCAGGTACTACTCCCTTTAAACTATTAACACATTCTAAAAATTACCTGGATGATCTCTTAATTTGCACATTTTATATTTGACTTAAAATTTTCCATTGATTAGTGATGAATCTTCAAGCTAGTTGAGAAAAATAGCTCATATATTAGCTTCTAAAAGCTTCCGTTATGGCCTATCTGTTAGCTTTCGAGTTTCCTGAACGTGTCAGCTTCAATTGAAGTTCCCTTACGTGAAGACCAGAAACTGCAGCTGTATTAGATATAGAGTGTGACAAGTTAGCCTCCTAAACAGCTGCTTAACATTCACTTGCCACAACAAACTGCAAGTTTCTCGTTTGAAACGCGTACGCAAAAAAATTTTTATAGTAACTGGTAGGACAATTGCACTAACACCAAAAAACAGTTTGACGAATTGCAATTTTTTTTAAGCCAAAAATTAAAATGGGATCGGAGATTGAATGTAGAATACAGTGCATCATACTGCAATTAACTAAAGAGCAACATTTCTAACTCTGCAAACGTGACAAACAATATACATGTGTTCCAGGTTCTATGGAAGGACGATCATCTATTGCCCGGTGAAGCTGTTGGACGACGCAAAGAGTGGTCAGCTACACCTGCTACCAAATTATAGGGCAAGACTGCTTCAAACATAGATCTCGTAGGATGTTGTTGGCAATCATAAAATTCATTACAACTAGGGACAAAAATAATATTACTATACTCGCAGTGAGGACCCGTGCTACCGGTAAACCAGCTCTCAAAAACTTCTTCTCAAAATGTAGGTATCGTTCGGTGAGTCGACTAAATGCAGTCCGTCATAACAAACGCTTATTGGTAGCGTGGATTGCCGGATCAGGTGCGCGCGAGATGGAGGCGTTATCTGAAAATGAAGTAATGACGGAGTGCTGGAAAATCCTCAAAATGGTCACCGATCGAGAAGATCTACCGATTCCTCAACGAATAATTAGGTCCGTTAGTGCATAGTTTATAAAAATGATTTTTTATAAGTTAACAAATTAAGTGAGCTATGTAAGTGCTTGCAATAACCTGTGAAGAGCCCTTAATAGAAATCCATAACTCCTGGAAAAAAATAGTATATTTATGAGAAATATGTACTCAATATGTATAATTTCAAGTAAGTTATTTGCCTTTAATTTGATTTAGCCCAGTCGTTCATTTTTGGTTTGATCACGGTGAGCCGATTTTAGGCAATCGAGGCCATTCATGTGTTGGAAGTTGGTGGCGTTTCTTGTTTTCTTCAATCTTGGGAAGACCCCAGCTTTTCTCCGGTTTTTTTTTCTAAGTATAGCGTGGTAACTTTCGTATACTGACATTTCAGATCCACATGGTTCTCGGACCCGTTTTCACGAGGGTCGTACTCATTTATTTCGACTGCGTGTGATCAACGTCTAATTGTTAAAGACTGTTGGTATCCACATGATGCGTATTGCTCACTTCTGCCGGCAACTCTGGCTGAACCTGTTTTTGTTGACGATGCCCCGGTGCTATGTTTCGCTGGAGAAGCCACATCCGATCACTTCTACTCCACCGTACACGGAGCCTATGACTCAGGATTACGAGAGGCAACCAGGATAGACAATTATATCAAAGCTAAAGGTGCAGCAATTCACACTAGCATAGCGACTGGTGATATACAGGATGAAGCGAATCAGACCAATACCGCTAAAAATGAACGCGCTCAAAACGTAACCTTTGACGCATTGGAAAAGAAAGAAAAAATTGACAACAGTATGACGTCGCAATTGGCAGTAGATAACAGTTTTGAGTCATCGACTGATGTGTCAGCCTGTTTAAACCTAAAGGGACACCAAAAAGACCCCAATGAACAAAGGATAAGCAAACTCACAGCGAAAATCAACGTAGATAACAAGGGTACGTAGGTGCTTATTTGAGCTTTAAAATTTTATAAGGTTCACGCTTCTTTGTCAGTCCTTATTTTTGTTTCTGAGAATCGCGTTAATAAGTTTTGGCTAGAACGATCATATAAATTTATCTGTAGTCAATATGTAAGGAATACCCTTTTGTTCGATTCAAAGAACATTATCAAAAACAACAGTAAAAAC